>NW_010251447.1:0-13944 GCF_000690775.1 Eurypyga helias | reverse complement strand
AGAATCTGCAGGCTGAATGGCTGAGTCTTAAAATCCATGTCCCCTCACGTACTCCACTGGGAGAGGCAGAAATGGGATGTAGGAAGCCACAGCTGACCCCACCGACTGCCAATTAGATTCCTGCTTTGAACAAGTGGTTGGACCAAAGACCTCCAGAAGGTTTTCGGACCATGATAATTGAAACTCCGTGATGTCATTAATTCTTGTGATATTCTTCCAGCAACTATAGCCTTGTTTAAACAATTATTCTCAGTCATGATGAAGTCAGTAAGTCTTTGGAAAAAAGAATTATCCATAGATGACATGAGTACAGACCTTCCTATAAATAGCTGGGTGTTAGTAATAGCCTACAGTGCTAGCAGCTCCAACAGTTCTGGAATCACAAATATTTCATGTTAAAACTCTTTTTATCAGCTGGTGCCAAGTATTTTAAAAAAATAAACTACAGGGACAACAGGAATTATGTACCAAAGCCTACTGACTTTAAATGTGCTGCCAAACACTATCCCGAGTCATCTTTGTATATTACTCATAATTTTATTCCAGAAAAAAACCTTTCAGGATTATAATTTTATGCCAGTATCTTTAAGAACAGGCAATATGCCAGCTAATTTCACTTAGCTTGCTCGTAAGAGCTCTTTCAAATTTGAAAAGACAGTAGAATGTTTCCCACAATACAAAATTTTGAACCTGAAATGTTTGAAATATCAGTCTTAAGCATACACAAAGATGCCTTACCTTTAAGGACAGGCTACAGAGTAAGTCTCTGTTTCTCCCTCACATGTCTAATTTTGCTTCCCCCAGCATTAAATATGGCTTTTCAAATTGCAATAATCTAAATACAGAAGATGGACAGTATGACCCAAACTGTTCTTTTGTCACAGTACAAATGCAAAGCTTTTGTGATAAACAGAATTAAAAGTTACAGTGAACAGACAGTCTGGGAGTAATGTGGAAGTCGATCCAGTCAGAGCTATTTCTACTATTTGGAGAGCAGGATTTAAAAAATTTTGTAGGATCTGCTACGAATTATTCCTACAGTCTTGACAAAGTACTGCCTGAAAGAGAATTATTTAGGATTCATCTTCTTCCTCTCAAACAAACAAACAAAAAAATCTATTTCTTAAAGGAAAAAACCCAGGATCAGCAAGAAGACCATTATCATGCCTACAATGACAGGCACTCTAGAGATAAACACAGTTACTCTAAAGTTAATCCTGAAGCAATTTGTTAGCTGCATTTTAAGTCACAGAACACAAAATTATGCGTCTGCAAAACAAAGCAATGCATCAATGCGACAATTACATGCAGCCGAGATCATCATCATACCTCAAGCAGAAAACAACTGTGCAATAAGAACATCATTTAGTGCAATTTAGTATTGCTTTATAATCATCTTGATGAGCGAGGCTGTTGCACAATGACCACTCCAAAAACATGAAGAGAACACTCATGCCACCGAGCCTGACCACTGGTGCGCTTTCAGGATGGTTTAAACTGAACATGCTAAAAGCACCCTGGCAGAAGAGTCGTTCTGCTCTCTGTCTTTCAGCTGAGGGATTCCTGCTTCCCTCCACTGTTAGAGGAATTCTGTAATTTCATGATCTAAGTTACAAACTAGTCGGGGAGTGGTGGGGGGGAAAAAGGATGGGTTTTCTGCTACAGCTGGTAGCTGATCTCAGTCCCTGGGTGACAGTGTGATCCTCAGCACCGACAGAAAGAAGGCAGACTATGGGGCATGGCTTCTTGCTTTGGTGGGAACCTAGTGTTAAATCAGTGTAGGTGAGCTGTCTAACCACAATAGGAACCTTTGCCCACCACCCCCTCAGAAAAAGCCAGCAATACTTAAAGACCTCTGGTGTCAGTGTTCTGAGTGGTTAACAGTAACAGGAGCGAGCTGCTATCTCTCAGCAACACGGTAAACAGCAAAAAAATTAATTTGGAAAAAATATGCTCCCTTAAAGGTAGTATCAACTTTATAGCCATTTAGATGCAGCTTCGATACTTCCATGCCTTGCAACAGGGAAAAACAGCAGAGGAAGACCAAGTTGCCTTTCACTCTCTATCAAAATTCACCCCACTTGCAAGTCTGAAAACTCTCCCTCGGCATTTTTTTTTTTAAACACTGCATATTAACATGGAGCTCTTCCCACAGACCTGTATGCCAAACACAGTCGGCAGATTCCACCTCCATGGAAAAATCAATTGAGCAGGACTTGCACAGCAATCACATTTCCTAAATGCTGGAAGGAGTTAGAAGTCTCTCTCCCGTTACCACTGCTCCACCTGCTAGTATGCAGAGGGTAGAGATTAGTCCAGAAAGCATCCTGATCTTGGAGCAGCAAAGACAAACCAAAGGAATGTAAAAATAAACAAAAACATTTCCAAGTAGTCAGGAACATCTAAAGCACCTGGGGCAAAGCCTCCCCTGAGGAACTTGGCAGCATAATACATTTCTGAATACTAATATTACTGAAGAATACTTGTGAAAACCTCTAACCAAGCATGGGGTTCAACCCCCCTTTGGTGGCTGGCTGCCTACAAGCACATGAACTGTAGGTACTTCATTAGGTCAAGCGTACAGCTCTGCCCAGAAGTTTGCACGAGATGCAAGCTAAGCCCAAGAGTGGAGCTCCCCCACAACCTTAAGTCTGGAGTTTCTACATTATAAATTCGATTTTATCAGGATTTTAAAGGGAAATTTACTAGAGAGCAAATTAAACCCCTTTAAAGTTAGGCATCTCCTAAAAACAAATGAGCCAAAAAACCCCAAGAAGTAAAGCTACCCACCTCATTTCACCATTTAAATATGAAAAATAAGGTGTTTACAAAAATGAAAAATAAGCAGAGGTGTGGCTCTTCGTAGGAATCCTGCCATGCTCTGTTCATAAACCAGGTATGTTTCCTGAAAGGTCTGAGGAGCAAGGATGCTATAGTCCTCAAGACTTATTTCACCTGGTCAAAGAGCTGAAAGGTATCTTCATCCACCTTTCCACAACAGCTATCACCTGTTTGAACCGCTTTGTCGTAAGCCAGAGAAACCAGGAGAGGTAACTGAAGAAAACTACCAATGTCTTTAGAGACTGACTCAACTTGTAAAATAGCTGTTTTCCTCAACCTCTGCTACACTGTTTTCCTGCAAGTTTGGGACAAGCTGCTGAAAGCACTTTGTGCAGACACCAACTACTTCTTTTCTTTATCCGCACAGTCTGCACCAGTTCCGCAGAACTGACTATCTCAGAGTTCAGTGGAGACCGTATCAGCTCAACAGAAAGGTTGCAAAAACATCAAGAAATTCCTCTAAGGAATGCATTCAATTTAAAGAAAAAAGGAAATTAATTTCATGTGCAGTTTGTAATCTTCTTTCAGTGTGCAGTAAAACATAGCTGGTACTAGAGTCAAAAGTTAAAAACTCACCAACCTTCCACAAAGCCACAAGTAGTCAGCTGCCTTAGGTTCCGCTTAAACGCAAGCAAGAGTACCACAGTTGGCAATATGTGTCAAGGAAATGACATCTCATATTTAATCTTTCAAGTTCCAATTTAACTACAATACTTTACAAAAAAAAAAAAAGTAGAACTCTTCAAACTAATTGCATTCTCCAACTTAAAGCAGTAACAAGACAGGAAATACCGCGGAGTTATCAATAACCCGTACACCACAGTGCTTCAGTCTCCCATGATCCGAGAGGCCTAACAGCTCAAAGATTAACCGGACAGATAAAATAACTTCTTGATTCTAGAGGGGGTGAAGAAATGACTGAAGCAGACAGCCACGCAGTTCAAGTCCATAATTTAGGCAGTTTATAGTATGCTGTTAAGGAAAATTCTGCAGTGGTAGATGCTCAGAGGGCTGGAGCACCTCTCCTACCAAGAAAGGCTGAGAGAGTTGGGCTTGTTCAGCCTGGAGAAGAGAAGGCTCCGGGGAGACCTTATTGCAGCCTTCCAGTACCTGAAGGGGCTACAGGGAAGCTGGGGGGGGCTTTTTACAAGGGCCTGTAGTGACAGGACAAGGGGTAACATGTTTAAATTGAGAGTGGGGAGGTTTAGATTAGATATCAGGAAGAAATTCTTCACAGAGAGGGTGGTGAGGCACTGGAACAGGTTGCCCAGAGAAGCTGTGGATGCCCCATCCCTGGCTGTCTTCAAGGCCAGGCTCGATGAGGCTTTGAGCAACCTGGTCTAGTGGAAGGGGTCCCTGCCCATGGCAGGGGGGGTGGAACGAGATGATTTTTAAGGTCCCTTCCAACCCAAACCATTCTATGATTTGCAGCGTAGCAGTGAATCGACAGAACCAGTATTCACCTTTTCAGTTAAAGCAGGTGACTTAGGAAAACAATCCCCTTTCCACAAAACAAAAAGTAATCAACAATCAGCAATCTTTGAGAATTCCAGCAGAAGTTTGATTTTACTGGGATGCCTGGTGATCTTAGGAGAAATGTAAAATAAATACTATGCCTAACAGCAGTTTCAGCTGTGTAAAGGTCTCATTTCTTAATTTATAGATAAGCAAGATGTCAGATATCGTTAACATAAGAAAATTCACACTGAAATTTGTGTTGTGCAAAGAACAACAAATAGACCACTACTTCTTCCTTATACTGTAGTATGTAACTTAAGAACCACAGCTTCAGCTTGTTAGAACAAAGGAATTTTTAAGTACATAGATTCATTTTACTTTCCTGAGATTTTCCTGCTTCTAGTTAATATTTGGCCTAACCTGACTTTTAACTGAACCACCAGCTTAGCAGTTCCTGATCCAACTAGTGTGATTATCAAGACAAGTCACTTAGTCACTGTGTTCAAAGTGAAAAAAAATCATTACTAAATTTGATTAGGCTTTTTTTAAAATGAAAACTGCCAGACCTGACAAGGATGTCTAATCACATAATACCTAAGGATATCAACTACTACACTTATTTAGTAATTAATAATATTAAAAGCATTGGATCAGAGGCAGCAACTAGTTTTTCAAGCTAGAGTAACAGATTTAAAGACAGAGAACCGGTGAAAAAAAATCATTACTAAATTTGATTAGGCTTTTTTTAAAATGAAAACTGCCAGACCTGACAAGGATGTCTAATCACATAATACCTAAGGATATCAACTACTACACTTATTTAGTAATTAATAATATTAAAAGCATTGGATCAGAGGCAGCAACTAGTTTTTCAAGCTAGAGTAACAGATTTAAAGACAGAGAACTGGAAAGAGTTTGTATTTTAAGCAAAGAAAATACCATGTTTCCTTGTTAAAGGATCTGTGTTCTATCACAGCTGACTCAAGTTTTGAACATGGCAAGCTCTGTTCAGTGCTACAGTTTTCTGCTATAAAGGCTAGTGATACAGCATACCAATCTTCATCAAGCTCTAGGAGTCACCTTAACTTCCCTTGAAATACTCCCTCAATATATTCAGAACTGATGAGGGACAGGTTGCAGAACTATCTTCCCTGATACCAGAACATCCCAATGTTCCAGTGACCTGAAAGTGCCTGATCCTGTCAGCAGACAGCTTAGCTGTCCCCACAGCAAAGGACTATGTGAAAATGAAGATGTCCTTGACCTACAGGGAGATTACGGTGTCCGGCTCATAGAACCATCATCAAGAAAAACATTCTTGTAAATACTGCCTTTGTCTTACTGGGATGAAGTATACACCTGTAAAACTAATATTAAAAATTAGTTAGCTGTATAATTCTTGTCTCAACCTAATTTGATGGGAAAAAAGTGTTATCCTTCTAGAGTGAGTGCAGTATTCATTACCCTTAAGGTAAAACTTAATAAAGTTTACTGAACAATAATTTAAGATACGCAAAACTCCAAAAGAAGTAGATTGTGGGGCAATGATGAGAAAGAATATTTACAAGTATGAGCAGTATATAATCAGATCATTTAGTTACGTTTATCAGCACCACTAATAAATAATGTATCACGTGATCCCTAGAAAAAGCTACTCTCAGAAAACATAAGGTTAACCATACACGTTACACTAAGTATATGAGTATGCTGTAAGAATTATGTTAAAATAATGATACATATCGAATATGGACCAGTCAGCCAGCAGAATGAACATGGAAAAAAAGAAAAAGGAAACAGTCTTTAAGCACAAAGGTGTCCATCTCCAGGAACAGCCACGAACAATATAGCTTCCATGTCCCCAGCCACAGCGCTAGTAAGGATGAGGCAAAATAAAGGAAGATGTGATGGAAAACGCATAACAATTTTAACTTTAAATATTTCAAAGTTAACACTGATGCGAGACCATTGCTAGGAGTACTGACTCCCCAGGTCCAACACCTGAGACACACTTTAGAAATTCCTGGCAACAGGTGGACAGGTCAGCTTTTGCTTAAACCAGAACAGTTTTCAGTCTGTTCTACTTATACCCTTTTGCGTCCAATTTCTACCTTACTAAATAACTCTGCCCTCTATTTTACTATTCTGTTGGCCTGGTACAGAGGATTGGGGAAAGGAGACAGTTTGGTGAAGGTTAAAAAAAAAACAAAACATACTCTGTGCCAGCAGCCCCAAGCAGCCTGTACCCTGGGATATATGCCTAGGAAGATCACGCACTAAGGAGCATCTCTGCCAAACTGCAGAGGGTCAGCAGGGCATCTTCTGTTGCCAAGCATCGCCTCTGGGAAATAGTACTTTCCCAGAAGGTACAAATCTGAACCGTTTCTGTAGGTTATCAACTGTACACAACACACCTCATCCAAAACTGCAAACTCACTCTGATTTCTGCATATAAGCCCTCTGTTAGTGCACCAAAGACTCCAAATGATGAACTGAGCAGGTTTAAGACAACGCCTAGAAGAGAGCTCAGTCTTAGGGAACACTTCGAAGCACTCTGAACATCAGAAGAACGACAACCCTGCATTTGGCTGAACTGTGCTGCATCTGCAGAGAAAACAATGAAGTCTGTCAAGAAAGTCCTCTGAGGCTCATCTGGCATTTTGATTTATTATACTCGGGTTAAGCCCCCAACGTTCATTCTCCGCACAGATCTGACACAGCAAAACATTTGTTTTGGACTAACTTACTTTATTTCTGTGCTCGTCACATAAAATGCCCACGTTCTTACAAATTCCACTAAAACCACCTTGATATCTAACATCGTGTTAATACAGTGTGAAACATAAGAATCAAACAGCCTTTTAGTAGTTTAGTTTCCTCATTCCCACAAGATTCCTTCCACATGCCCTCAGACACAAAGCAACCCCATCTAGGGCACTTGTGAATGTTTTCACCTTTTTTCCCTTATCTTTTTAACCTTCATGTCTGCAGAATTGCAGACCTAATTCCCCTCAACCTTCTTGTGCTGCTAAAACTCTTCGCTGGTGGTGTTCAGACTGAGGCGTCCTAACAAGAGTGTAAAAGGAGTAAACAGAGATTACTACAAGGGTAACCTCAGGCATAAAAAACCCCTTATCAGTACTAAATAAATTATAAACTGCAAGATGGCTTGGGCTTCTTCTCATTAAGTGCCAGCTCAAACAAAGCAATGCCTCCTTACTGGGTAGTAGGGCACTCTCCAGTTAGAGCAGTTCACCACTGTTTCAACTTACAGAACTTCCTAAACAAGAAGAAAGCACAAACATTTTGAAAAAGCACATAAAGTCTGAGATTGCTATTGTATTAACAAAGTTGGTCAACAGGATCTCAATGCACTCTTACCCATGTATATGCCTTATTATTATAAATTTATATTAACCTTTTTAAAGAAAGAAAGTGGGGAAGGAATTCTGGATAGTGGTTTGGTATTTTTTTTTTTGTGTAATCCTTGGCATTGTGCTAATTGTTATAGGATCAATCACTCATCAGTACAACCTTCCTTTGTTCTTCTCTACCTTCATCACTCCAGTAGTGCCTCCAGACAACTGGAAAAGATCACCAAGCCCGGTAATCAGCAGTTGGGCTGGACAGCTACCCACAAAGTTTACAAACAAACTAGATAGCTTGTTTACATAAATTATCACAAATACCTCTTGCTACCTTCTGGACCAATTCAGAACAGTAATAATAATTTTAAAAATTATCATCACACAGAACATCTGTATTATCCAGGCACTAAGATTTTACATCATTAATATCATTCCATGGTATGCATGCCAAAGAGACCTGAAACTTGCAGGTGAAGTCTATAAATCAGAACTTTTTTTTTTTTTAAAGTGTTCCAGTCCAGTTAGATCAGTGCTTTCAGAACTTTCTCCTCATCCCAGAAGTTCCCTCTGACAATGGCAGCACGCTTTCACCATTATACATGCTTCCAGCTACAAGATTTTCACCCTTCTGTTCCACAGATCACAACAGGAAAAACCCCCATCACGCTAACTAAACCAAGCACGCGAGCAGTGTGTGAACAGCATACTTACTTGCAGAGTCTATTCAGCTTGTTCTCAATCTGATTATTCACCTGTTTTGTACTGACTGCCATCTGCCCACTCCTCCTCCTGCCTGTCTCTGACACAGACTCTGTGCCATCTCATAAGCCTGGTTTATTTTAGCAGCGTCCTGCACACTTCTTGCAGATCACTTACATATACAGAGAATAAACTTAATTGCAAGATTGTTTTCTAGGGCTCCCCAGCCACTGCAGTCAATTTCAAATGTTTTCTAACACTTAGAAAACACTTCAAAACCCCTATATACTTATTTTCTGACTTTTAATAGGTATAATTTATCTGCATATGTATTTTATGTATATAACTATATTTAATATGTATATAAATTTATTAACATACATATTTAAACCGAAAATAGATTCAAAACAAAGTCAGTCACTACTCACTTATTTAAACTGCAGCATGAGCACTCATCAACAGTAGATAAGTACAAGAGTAAGCACGCAGGTATTGTTATTTTAGGCTAACAATCCATTGCATCGCAGAACTTGACAGTTATCTCCATTAACTCCATGGTTGTTATAGCCAAATCTTATCATGTGTTGAAAAGGATGCTGGGATTAATTATGTAGTTCCAATCTGGCCCCTTTATTGGTATCAGGAACGTTCGTTTCCTAAGCTGTACGTGACAGTCACTTAAAAGCCCATCTGGCTTTTTTGATTTACACCAGTAACTTCTGTGCTAAGAGTTCATGAATATGTTAACTGCACTGGTGGGGTTTTTTTTCCTCCTCATAAAAAACAAGTTTTCAACAAAACACTTAAGTACATATGAACCTTTACATGCCTGTTAGCATCTGGAAATTTAGGAAGTAACAAAGAAAGATTCCATGCTTCTTTATATAAGGAGGGTTTGCTTAAAAAAAAAAAAAAAAGGAAAAATAAATCCAAAAGAGCCTTCAATTCGTCTGCCACTGACCTTTAGACCTGACACCCACTGCATCCTGTGGGAAACTTTTTCCAAGGGCCAACTTTCCTATAAATATTTTAACAGATTTAAGAATCCAGACTACATTTTATCTGCCTACATTTACAGAACAAAAAGGATGTTGAATAATGACAACATATATGTGGACTTTCATATTCAAATAAGTATCTGTACAGCAATAAAATATAAGGAAATCTTAATTTTTTGTTTTGTTACGAGGTTCACTCTTACAGCTGGTGCAAGTCTCTAAAATGCTCACAACTGCATTGCTGGCCATCATCCTGCATATGGTTCTAACACAGATTTGCATGCTCTCCAAAAATAACAAAAGCACAAGGAAAAGCCTATGCATTCCTAGATTTGTGAGATAAAAGCTACAGTGATAATTCAATTATCTACTCAAAATGAAAATTTAAGTCCGTCTTAGATGTTTTGCCAATAAATTTCCTTAAACTTCGCAGGAAAAGCTCACTTAGAGGAATTTGTTTAGCTTCTAAGTGTCAAAGCCCTGCACCTGTTCCTTTTCAGATAAGGAGTTTCCTTGGTGTTATATTCCGCTGTTTTCTCCATTACAATGAGAAATTGTTCCATGCAGTATGGAACTGATCACTTGTGGAAAGATTCCACATGACTTCCAAGGCCCACATCAGCACTCGTCTGCAGGTGCACTGCTTCTCCACATCAACCCTTCCTCCCTTCAGCCGTGGAGCCAAAGACAACCACCTTCACCAAGACAGGTATGCAGGAACTGCGTTCACTAATACTGCTACAGCACTAACAAAAGAAACTAGAGTATAAAAAAAAAGTTTCTTAAATAAACTGAGACATCAGATGCTTTTCAAAGAAGGTGCCTGCTTTACTTCAAATTAAACTAACATTGCATTACTGCAGGACTTCATGCCAGCAAGTTTCTGCTAGATTTAGCAGGCAAGAAAAACACAAGCAATGTTTGTGTTTGAGAGCTCATAATAGAGGGTTTGCTTCAGTTTCACCCATCAAGTGACAGTATCTTCATTATGCATGACTAAATGCTAACTACAAGAACAAGTTCAAAGCATCAGTATCTGAAGGCACAAATCCTCTTGAAGACCTTGTACCAAGAAGTGCACAGTAATAGTCCATAAAAGCCCTTATTTTCCAGCCTTAGTATTATTGAAGCTTCTGTTGAAACTTTAGTCCTTTGTCTTTTATGGCTGTTTTATCACCAGCCATCAAAACTGCATTAGTAGTCCATCTATGTAGGATACAGAACAAGGCTTCTGTCCAGTAAAACCTCTCTCGATTACCTCCACAGCCACATTACTTCATAGCAGTTACAGTTCCCATTACCAAAAGGAGCAGGGGGATGAGCTGTGTCTCACTCCAAGTTATTCCTCTGATGTCTCCTAGGAGGACAGTATTCTGCTCCTGGCATAGATCTCTTCGGCATGCTCCTAAGAAATTTGCATGTCGACATTTGAGACAAGCAGCCAGTAACTATTCAGCTCTCACAACCTACAGTAAGATTACGCCAGTGAATGTTGATGCATGAGAACAGCAGGACAGGATGTACAGTGCAAGCTTACATAAGACACAAGGCACTGCTGGGAACCAACACAAGTTAACAGCTCAGGAAAACACTAATGTCACCCATATATGTTTGGGTTGTGCTGGCCAAGTTTCTCTGACCCTAAAACTAGCCTTTCTAGCTGTTTGTAAACCCCCCCCCAAGTTTGCTCTGTTTCACCAAGATCTTGAAAAAGAATGTTTTCAAAAATATTAGGGAGAAACATGGGTTAAGATGAGAGATACAAAAATAAAACCCATGAAGACTCTAGGGTTACTGCAGCTCTTAGAAACAAACACCTAAAGAAAAACAGAAAAATGCAATGGTGAACTGGAAAAAAGCATATAATAATCACAGACTCATAAATTGGTTTGGGTTTGATGTTTCCTTAAAGACCATCCAGTTCCAACCTCCCTGCCATGGGCAGGGACACCTTCCACTAGACCAGGTTGCTCAAAGCCTCATCCAGCCTGGCTTTGAAGACAGCCAGGGATGGGGCATCCACAGCTTCTCTGGGCAACCAGTTCCAGTGCCTCACCACCCTCTCCATGAAGAACTTCTTCCTGATATCTAATCTGAACCTCCCCACTTTCAATTTAAACCCGTTACCCCTTGTCCTGTCACTACAGGCCCTTGTAAAAACTCCCCTCCCAGCTTCCTTGTAGCCCCTTCAGGTACTGGAAGACTGCAATAAGGTCTCCCCAGAGCCTTCTCTTCTCCAGGCAGAACAAGCCCAACTCTCTCAGCCTTTCTTGGTAGGAGAGGTGCTCCAGCCCTCTGATCACTAAACACTTGTTCCTAATACTGAGAAAATAGTTCAAGCAGAACTTAACGCTTTTTAAAATATGACCTCTACAAACCGACTAAGGTCAATGAGACTTGGAGTAGTTACTCAGTGAGCCCTGCTTGCATAAATTAAAGACGCCTAAGGGTAGCTATGAAACCACGTATTTGATTTTTCCAGGGCACCTACATATTATGAATTAACAATGAATGGCCATTTTACCAGAGCAGCTTTCCGTTTTGTTAAGGAAAGAAAAAAACCCCACCACCACAACCCCAACTGTGTTGTGCTTATCTCCTCCTCAACACATAAAAGCTTTCCTATTTAATGTTGAAAGTGATTATTGAAGTTTCATATTAACTTTAGTACACAAGTGAGAAACTACAGACCAAATTACTTAAAAAAAAACCCCTAAGGTATCAGTCAAACAGTGCTTCTCCCTCGTGCTACAATATATTTAAAAAAAATAATTATTAAAAAAATAAAAAGGGAGACAAGGCATCTAGCTGCACAAGTTCGGATAAAGCAGAACTGTGAGAAGGAAAACTGGGCTCACTGAGGTTGGTGCACACAGCAGCAGCTCCCAGCTCTGTGCCTGGCTGCTTTCACCTGTGTTTGCATTCCCTGCACACCACTTCAGAGCACTGTGTGAACCACGACAGGTAACTCCTTCACAGTTCCGGGATTCCTGTAATGAAGTTTTTGCCTACAGCATGCTTAAGGCATTTGAATTTTAGTAGAGAGCATCACGTACGGTGAAGGGAAAAATACCATTCCTAAAACTAACCACTCAGTTTGTCTTTCATTCCACATGCAATAAGCTTATTGTCGCTCCCTTTAGTATCTTCCTGCAAATACAGAGGCACCCCGAGACAACATCGAGTTAATGCAACTATCCAACCCTGGCAAGTACAACTGAACGGTATCAAGTCACAAACCAATACCAGAAGCAATTTCATCATCTCAAGTATACCAGAAATACCTCTTTCAGTTCCCTACCAAAACACCATGTAGCTTAGAGATGCCAACTATCAGAGATAATCAGCCACATTAGAAATTCGTAAGGCTTCCTTCACAGTGGAAGAGGACACCAGCTTTGCTCTGGTCAAACAGGAGGGCAAAAGCACCCACCAACTATTCACACTGTGGAATTGCAACTCTTTGAAAGCACAGTAGCACACACTCTTCATAAAAATATGAAGTGTAAGACGACCACGTGGTGCAGATCACACAATATCACAGGTTATTAAATGTCTTTTTAAGCAGGTGCCCATTTCCATCGAAGCGTAACTACTACAGGAAAATTCCGTAAGCAAAACACTCGCATCCTGGCTGGAGCCTCTATGCTTCTGTGAGTGGAAATATCATTGCTATCTACCTGTTATTACTATAGCAGATAAGCATTTCAGAGTCACTAGCATATTTATTAACAATGTATTTTCTGGAAAGCACCACTATTCCCGATTCATAAGCAAAGAGGGGGCTGATGCAGAACAACTGATCCAAGGTCACAGAGTAAATCTGTGGTAAAGTAAGAAGCTTCACCTGGTTTTGCCTTCACACGACTAATACTTTCTATTAATGAGTCACTGCTGCTCCTCTACGTTATTCCTTGGGCATGAGGAGACAACAGACTGCCTGTGGCACTCAAACTCCACATGCTAATAGCTGCTTCATTCCAGGGTTTTCTAAAAAAATATCATGCCCAAGGGCCTTGTTCTATACTATCACAGAATCCTTCTTCAACACAGGGATGCTGTGGGGAAAAAAGGGGCTGTATACAGACACATATTATTAGACAGGCTGCCTTGTTTGTGATCCAGCTGTCCCACTAATGAAACAAAACCCGTTCCTTGCACAGTTTTACTCCCTCGTGCTACAGACCACCGGGCAAGGGCAAAGTGCAGGGGGGGAAGGGACAGTCAGTTCGGGAGATAAGTTATGCAGGGCTGGAGGCCGGGATGGGGGGACACAAGTCCCTCCAGCCCTCAAAAAACCAAATCAAAAGCAAACAAAAACCCAACTTCTGTTCCCAGGTCAACGAGGTCAAAGCGCGCCGAGGGGGTAGCGCAGCCCCCAAAGGCTCTGCGGTGGGAGAGGGACCAGGGGGAGGAGCACGGTGAAAGATGCGGGGCTCCTCTCCCTCCCCACGAGACCCCCGTCCCACCGCGCAGAGGGCGAGGGGGTGGGAAGGCCCCTCTCCAGGCTCACCCTCATTGCCAGGGGATGACAGGCCGCGAGCTTCGCACTCCCCGCTGCCCAGGGCACGCCCCGGCGGAGC
>NW_010251446.1:310-629 GCF_000690775.1 Eurypyga helias | reverse complement strand
CAGCTGGGAGACGGTTCCTGCTGCTGCGGTGGTGAAAGTCCAGCTCCCATGGCCGGGCAGCCGAGCTGCGGTCGACTGTGACACCTCACCCCAGAGGCTTTCAGTTCCTCTGTCTCCTGCCATCACGAGCTTCTGTGTGACGGGGATCCCCCCGGCCAGGCCTCGGGGCTTAACGGGAAGGGAGGGGTGGCCAATGGGCCCTTCCCCATGCCCATGCTTGGGAGCGGGTTGCATGGCTGGGTAACGGTGGCCGTCACGTGGTGGCTGAGATTAGGGCTCCCGCACTTGCCAGGGCACTAATTGCGGGAGTAATTGGCTG
>NW_010251446.1:0-271 GCF_000690775.1 Eurypyga helias | reverse complement strand
GGTGGCGAGGTTGGGACAGGCCCGCCATGCCCAGCCGGATGCCCACGCTTGCCATCGGCATCGTGGTCGGTATCGGCATTGTGGTTGGTACTGGCATTGTGGTTGGTACTGGCATCGTGGTCGATATCGGCATCATGGTTGGTACCGGCATCGTGGTCGGTGCTGCCACGTGTGTGGCGGTGCTGGCAAGAGCCCTGCCTGCGCGCTCCCAGCTTGGCAGCGCAGCCTGCGGGATGCCAGGTTCCTGCCGGAGCCCTGCCCTGTGGCCACG
>NW_010251445.1:10580-15692 GCF_000690775.1 Eurypyga helias | reverse complement strand
GCCGGAGTTAAACCACGACAGAAGAGGATAAATTCAAAGCCAGGGGTTATGTCGGAGAACTTGATCCATTCAAGTCCATGGAACCTGATGGGCTGCACCTGCGGGTGATGAGAGGCCTGACAATGCTTTTGCAAGGGCACTACAATCTTTTAAGTGTGTGAAGACTGGGGGAGGACCCCAGTGAATGGAGAAATGCAAAAGGCCAGAAGGATGCTCCAGAAAACTGCAGGCCTAGAAGTCTGACATAGGTCCCATAGAAAATTGTAGAGATAATCCTCTTGGAAGTATTTTTTGGCATACAATGGAGAAAAAAGTGACTGAGAACAGGATTTATCACAGGTAGATCATTCTTGATCAACCTGATTGCTGTTGACAAGAGAGCAAAATGGATAAAAATAAACCAGGCCACTACATGGGAGAATTATTCATGGTCTAAAGTACTGATTTTATAAAACTCCATTCTCATGGTTCTAGAAGTGTCATTAAATCCCACTGATCTGTGTAGCTGTAGAACTAAGCTACCATTAAAGCTGCCTAAGAGTCGTCTTCTGTGCAGTTCCAGCAAAGGAGATTAAACTCTGTGTTGTGCTGTGTTGGTTCTGTGATGGGTACCATGGTAATGCAAATTCACTTAAGCTACTCTCCATAACCCATATTCTCCACAGGAACCATGAAATATCAATGTGACATTTATTAGGGGAAAAAAAAGTGCTTTTAAAGCTTCTGAGCTGGCACAGATGTGTAACTCTACATCTGGTTGTATTGTAAAATATTCATTTGTAATACTTTATTATTCCCAGGGCTCATAGATTATAAGTGAAATTTTACACAGCCATACTGATATTAGTCACAAACATGACTGTCATTAATATTTTTTCTCCAGTTAATTAAGTACTGAAATAGTATGAAATTGTGAAAGCTTGAGACAAGGTCAATCTAATTTCTTAGTGATGTAGAAAATATTTATTTCTCATAAGGAGTTCTGGGCTTGAGATCTCAGAGTTTGATCATTTAGCTAATTATGCCATTAATTTACATGCAACAGTTCCTCATCAAGGCCTGTCTGATGCTAAATTTTTTTCACTGATACTTCATGTATTACTTTTCATCCTACTGAAGCTGTACCAGTATCAAATTTTGGTAACATTTGGCAGAGTAAAAGATACATTTTGTAGAATTTGTCCAACTATGTTCCATTCTGTGAACTCAGCTTAAATACTTCCTTTTCCTTGCATATCTACAGATACTAAAATAGGTTATTTAAAATGTTAAGTGCTACTGAAAGCACTCAGCTGTGATCTTTTTTGTGTGCCTACTCCTTCATTCATGTTGTGTTCATAAAACAGATTTTTGAGGTAGGAGATTAGTAACAGCTTTAATCATTGTTACAGTATTAAAATGTGAGATTTAATTTGGGATATCATGTTAAAGAACAAGTGGAAACTTTCACTTTTAACAGCTACCCGTGCACATTTTAAAAATTGTTCCTTAAATAGGGGGGTTGAGGGGGGGAAAGAAAATAAATCTGGTTAAATATTTGTAATAAAAATAAGTGAGCAAAGCACTTTTCTTGTAGGGGGAGTGGTTAAGTGTATCCATTATTCACTTTTGCTTTAGTAGGAAAAAGTGCTTCTTTTATCTGGTAGTTTTCATTTCATATTGACCCTCTTTTTCTTGGAATGAAGACAAAGCCAGGTTAGACCATCTCTATCTATTGCTGAACTTTGCTCTAAAAGAAGTCAGGATGATCTTACGTAAGAACTGTGTCAGAGACAGAAAATGGAATTTTTTTTTTATTTGAACCTGCATGGGGTTTGTGTGGTGGGGTTTTCGTAGTGGGGAAGGGGCTACAGGGGTGAGTCCTGTGAGGAGCTGCTGGAAGCTTCCCCTGTGTCTGATAGAGCCAATGCCAGCCAGCTCCAAGATGGACCAGCTGCTGCCCAAGGCTGGGGCAGTCAGCAATAGTGGTAGAGCTTGTGGGGTAACATATTTAAGGTGGGAAAAAACCCTGCTGCAGAATCTGCAGAGGAGGGAGGGGTGGGATGTGATGTGACAGAGACAACCAGGCAGACACCAGGTCAGTGCAGAAAGGCAGGAGGAGGTGCCCGGAGCAGAAGTTTCCCTGCACCATGTGGTGAGAGGGCAGGCTGTGACCCTGTAGCCATGGAGGGTCATGGTGGGGGCAGAGACCCCCCTGCAGCCCACGGAGGGCCCTACACCAGAGCACGGGGATCCCCAGAGGAGGCTGTGACCCCGGGAGGACCCAGGCTGGAGCAGCTGCTCCTGAAGGACGGCACCCCATGGGACGGACCCAAGCTGGAGCAGTTGGTGAAGAACTGCAGCCCATGGGAAGGACTCATGTTGGAGAAGCTGGTGAAGGACTGTCTCGCATGGGAGGGACCCCACACTGGAGCAGGGACAGAGAGTGAGGATCCTCCCCTGAGGAGGAAGGAGCAGCAGAAACAATGTGTGATGGACTGACCACAACCCCCATTCCCTATCCCCTTGCGCTGCTTGCGTGGAGGAGGTAGAGAAAAGCAGGAGTGACGTTGAGTCCAAAAAGAACAGAGGGGTGGGGGAAGGTATTTTAAGATTTATTTTGCCTCTCACTGTCCTGCTCTGATTTGATTGGTAACAAATTAAATTGATTTTTCTTCCCAAGTCAAGCCTGTTTTGCCCATAACGACAACTGGTGAATGATCCCGCCCTCTCCTTGTCTCAGCCCACCAACCTTTCCTTATATTTTCTCTTCCTCATCTCACAGAGGGGAGGAGGGAGCAAGCGTCCATGCAGTGATTAGTTACTGGCTGGGCCTAAACCACAACAGAACCTTACTGATGGATATTACTGACACAGCATAAGGTCTTAGCAGCCTGTCTGAGGACTGAAAAAACTTCTGCCAGTGTCAATGTATTTAAGTCATTGCTTTATGTTTGCTCTTCTAGTCATACATTCCCAGCAGTAATAGAAGAAATAGAATTGATTTGGCAATTTGAACCAGGCTATTAGGCAGGAATCAGAAAGAAAAAGAATAGGAAAGAAAAAGAATGAATTGTGAGGAAAATGATGCAGCAGGGAGGGGAAAACAGCAGAGCACTGAGCATCATATGCTAAATGAAATTTAGGATTTAGCCAAAGCTATTTTCCACTCTCTAAAAAACATGTTCTATAATAAGATCTAGAAGAGTGAGTGGAGAGCTAATTCTTTTTTAAGAAAGTCTTTTAATGATTAAACATTTAGTTTAGTTGCTATTTGGAGAACAAACCTCAAGTCCCAAAACTCACTAGAAAAAGGGGAGTTGAACCCTGATTATAGGGCAGTTCAGACATCTGACTCCTCAGTCCCAAGGGCAGTGGCGGTGCCCTCTCCTAAAACAGCCCAAAAGTAAGGTCTCCCAGAGAAGTCCGTGAGATTGCACTTGTGAGGAGCTGTGAGGGAATCTGAGGCTTCTGCTTCCTTCGCAGCCAAGCAGGCAGCCAGCCAGAGATAAACTTAACAGCACCTCTCTTCCATCAGTCTCTTGGACAGGTTGCTTGAAGAGAAGAGTGAATGAGATGGAGAAATCTGGGTGAGCTGTGGTGCATATGTTTTTTGTGAGTGCTCTTGGAACATGACCAAAATTGAGCTATCTCTGGTTTTCATTTTGAAGGTAACAAAAAAAAAGAAGGGGTAGATATTTAATTGTTGATTTCAACAGGAATGATGAAGCTGCTTAATATTAGAATAGAGCACTAAACCAGAAGGCTGAGATAATGCAGCACAAAGGCAACAGTGTCCTAAATCTCAAGTTCCTAGAACACCTTGTTCTTCAAGAGATTCACAAAAATGGGCATATCCAGCTTATTGCAACTAAACATATTTACTGTTTATTGGTATTAATTATGTTTATTTTTAAAACTTTCAATAGCTGTAGAAATATATAATGTTGCAATATTCTAATTGTTTATTTTAACTCAGGGGAATAATTACTGAAATAAAAGACACAGAAATGACACTGGGAACACAGACATTTCTAAAAATATTCACCATGTAACTAGTTGTTTAGCAGTTATCCCAAGCACCATCATGGGATGCTACACATGGGCAGTGGATAGCTGTGACATGATATTTCTGAAGGAATGAAACACTTTTTCTGAGAAAGACTCAGCATGACCTGTGCATGAAAGCCAATTGATAGAATTGATCCTAAAAAGGCTGGAGAGGAAGGATGATGCTGATTGCCCAGAGCTCTGGAATTTTAATCCTACATACCTCATGGAGTGGGATCTGCTCCAGATGATCAGATTCACTCCCCCTTTAAACAGTTTAAAAGTTTATCTTTACCCTTAGGAATATAATTGAGAAGTCTTGATTCCTGCTTGATTCCTGCTTGATTCCTGCTATAGTCAAGAGAGAAACATATCCAGAAAGGCAGTTCAGATCTTTGGGAAGGTAACACCCACTGGAGGTGTATTTTCACTGCACTGTCTGCAGAAGAAACCTGGAGCAATGGTGCTCCTGACATAGGTGGTTTGATGAAGTGATTAAACTTAGGTGGGATAAGTGTGTGAGGATATAGGTCTGTAACCTGTGTATGAGTCTGAGCTGACTGAAAAAAAGATAAACTCACACCCCTTGATATTTCTACTCATAACCCTGTGTAAGAAGTTACTACATACATAACTGACCTGGTTAAAGAGAGATCTGAGGAGGAGTCAATATTTGGGACAGCAGTCAACTCCTTATATCTGAGAAGTTCAGTCCCTGTGGTAGAGGAGCAGTGCAGCCAACGTAGCTGTATCTGAAATGAGTGGAAACCTATTTCACCTTTAAAGATCTATAGAGAACATTCCTTTTCTATTTGCAAGTGAGTGAGTGCAAGTTTGAATTTTTCATACTGAGCGCTTATATTTCAGAAAATGTTTAATGTAGAAGTTTTATGTAATTCCCTAGATTTCATGGTTTTGAGTAATGGGAACCTAAGGAGAATGGAATTTCTGTCTTGACTTTCTTTATGAAGTTGAGTTTGTGAAGCAATCAGTGGAAAACTGTAAAATATAAGCCAGTTCCATGGTTGATCAGACAGAAATCTACTTTTTTCAAGTAGGCTTCTGTTCTGCACCAGGGAAAGA
>NW_010251445.1:0-10568 GCF_000690775.1 Eurypyga helias | reverse complement strand
TGAGGTGAGAGAGAGGTTTTTTTCTGAATCTCAGTATGGAAGATCCAACAACAAATGGCTTAATAAAATAGTTGTTTGAATAAGATAGAATAAAAAGAGGAATACAGACAGCAAGTCTTCTGTCCCTTCAGATGCTGGGCACCCTGCATTTGTGCAGCGTCGGATGGACTCACAGTGGATTCTCCTACAGTACACTGTGAAGATGACTTCTGTGGAGATGTTTCCCTTTTTATTCCTTCAAGCTATTATATAATTTTCTTTCAGGAAAACAACTTATTAATAAAGGGTGCTTGCATGCAAACTTATTGCTACACTTTTAGATAAACGCAAGGCATAATTGCAGGTACCGAGTGGGAGTTGCCTGCAGTCTCCTCTGTTGCCATGAGCTGGCTGAGTTTATCCTGTGTCCAAGGGTGCTGTTTTAGGGAAGCACAAATTCTGCACAGCATGAAGGTCACGCTGTACATGCAGCACAGTGCACTACAACACAGACCTGGTCCTACTCGTGTTAACTGTTACCTGTCTCTTTCACACATCGATATACAGTGGTCTCCTGGTCAGGATCACTACATTTCACCTCTTGAACCACGTGCAGTTCACTTTTCTCAAAGATATTTTAAATTACAGATTATATTAGTAAACTGTTCAGCTAACAGAAAGTTACTGACGGGTTGGACTATTATCTCTGTCATAACACTCACCCATGTACAGCACAGCCCAGCACGGAGCACTCCGGGAGGTTTCCATGCAATGGCTACGTGTGCTAACCTGGGGGTTTCTCAGACTCTGGGAAGGTCCACTACAACAGACCTGACCTGCTCAAAGCCAATGATTCCTCAAATGCAATGTCTTCTGCAAGGCTCCAAATACAAATTCTAGCTTTATTTAGACAGAGTCATTGAGTCCTAGACAATTTTATGAAAAAGAATTGCATGGTAAAGTAACTATGATCAGACAAATCCCATCTCATATAACCTCTGCGGTCATGGAAAGCCTGGAATGAAGCAGAACCAAAGTGAGCAATAGCAAGGTAAGGCACACAACATGGTGTCAATGATCCATAACCACTATATATCATAAAAATGTAACATTTCTTCTACTGCATTAACACTAGGGGGAAAGCTATGGGACACGGATCTTCAACTATACGGATCAGCTGGCTGATCTGTTCAGTCCTTCAGAAGGAATGCACAATATTCTGGTAGCTATGGCAACCTTGAAACTGCCTAGGTCATGATTTGAGGAGTGGGAGCCTAAATGTCTTGAGCACTTCCAGCAGAAGGAAATGTCAGCAGAATAAGTGCTTAAGTAAAATATAAAATCCAAATTAGCATTAATGGATATAGTAGAAGATTTAAAAATATATTTGGAAAATAAAATACGGAATTAGATGTTACAAATGATGCAAAGTCTAAAGGGTTTTGGATGCTATGAAAGACCACCATTTGTCTTCAGTCTGTACAATGAATGCATCCTGTCTGGTCTTATGAACTTGTTCTTATGATCAGTCTAAGTAACTAGTCCCTAACTCAATCCTCCTCTAGTATGAGTAGTATCTTTGTTCCCTGAACTTTTAAAAATACTTATGAATGTCGGGAAGACCAAGGCAAAATACCTCTCAATGTTTCTGTCCTTTGTCACTATGTTACCTGACCCACTCAGGAGCAAGTATCAAGTCAGCATTTTCCTTGATCATTTTGCTTCTGATATAACTGTAGGTAGCCTTCATGTTGCACTTGATATCCATCTACAGCTTTGACTGCAGCCAGTCTTCATTTTTTCTAATTCCATCCTTGCATGTCCAGGTAATTCTCCTGGGTAGGCCCTCTTCACTTTCACTTGCCAAATACCTCGTTTGTATTTGTATTTGTTTGTATTTGTGTTCAGTCTACTTTCTATTCTACTTTCTGCAATCAAAACACACCATTCTTGTGCTATCAGGAGACTGTCCTTGAAGAAAACTGGATCTCTTGGACTCCCTCAGGGCAGCCTTGTAAGAGATCCTCTCCATTAGAACCCTGACAAAAAGAATATCTGTTTTCCTAAGTTCAATTTCTACAGCTTGCCTTCTTTCTTGACTATCACATTCCAACCAGTTCTTTATGTGCAAGTTACAGCTCCAGCAGAACACATCCCCTGGGGTCTGAAGAAGATGCTCATCATGATAAATCCTTTACCATCCTCCTCCTAAAAATATTGAGCAGTTTTCCACATATTTAAACCATTCCTTTTTGTAGAGAGCACCCCCATCCCCTTGACTTTCCTGCCTGTCTTTTCCTAAGATTCTGCATCTGTGGGAACACTCTAGCCATACAAACTATCCCACCACAAGTGTACAATCCCTCTGGTGTCAGATCTGCAACTGCATGTGGGCTTCCAGTTCCTTCCAGGTGTTTCCTAGGCTGCATTCGTGTACAGGCAGTTCAGTTTCCTCACTTTCCTTAGCAAAGTGTAAAGCCACCTTCTTTGTGATGCACCATATGTGCTTCTCTAAACCAGCACCTGGACTCCTTTCAGCCTAGTCCCCCCAAATCATACTGGATTCATCCAAGGTCTCCCTCAGCAGAATCACTGGTGTAACTACAAATGAACAGTAAATGGTAGTAACCTGAGAGTTGGAAGAGTCACAGCAGTCAGTCTCTCCATGATGTCCTTGGTTGCAGACAAGCAGCAAGCACCTGGAAGCAGCAGGTCTGATGTGGCAAGAAGTGCCTCCATTGTGTGCAGAAGGGACGATCACATCTCCATTATGTGGTGTGTTCTGTTGGTGGCACTAGAGTCAATCTGTTGATCATGCATGGCCAGCTCATGCTTGTTCTCACCTTCTGTATGTGAGTGGAGAACAAATATTCTTGCCTCTGGAAGTCAGAAGCTTCTGCCCCCAGTGTCAAAGCAGACCCTATCTTTCCTTTGCGTAAGTGTTATTTCAGGGCATCCCTCCTTATGTGCAAGATGGGACTTGCATTCTTGCCCCTGAAGTTTTCACAGAGATCCTGTTACATTACCATGCCTCTTCCTCTTTGCTTCCTTGTCTGGTCTCTTCTGCACAGTAATGCTCCAGTTGCTGCAGGATGGTCACTGCCATCCCCAGTTCCTATCAAAGGAGGGAGCACTGGGTATAACCTATAGACCACAAAATGGGTGGAATGGTACTGCACCGTATCATGTGTCTCCACCACCTCTGTACCCGGTCTGGCAGGCTCACCCAGTCTCCAGCAGCGCCTCCCCATTCTGCACCAGCTGCCACATTAAACACCGTGTTTCTCCCTGCACAAGGTATTATTTAACCAAGGAGCCAAACATGAACTTGTTTACCTCCCGGTGAGACTTCCTGCTCACCAGCAACTGCTTATGCTGTTATGGTTCTTGGCTGTTGTCCCTCGCTCATGAATGTGGGGTTCTCAACATGCAGCTTCCTTCCAAACTCTGTTCCCTACAGGAATCTGAAGCCTGACATTAAATTTCTTCATTGTTTTGGTGATAAAAGATGTTTTTAGAGGCATGTAGTTGGTACAACTTTTTATATATTAACATTTTGACTATTCTTAAATATCGTATGAAGGAGGTATCTTGTTTGTTTTGCATTCTATTTTGGATTTGGGGTTTGTTTTGGTTTGTTTTCCCTGTAACTTGCAAAACAAATCCTCCAGAAAATATCTGAGGGAGGCATTCAGAAGATTTTAATGGCCAGGTGATTTAAACACCTTTTTTCACAACTTGCAAAGGTCTGTATATAACATTAAAAATACCACCCTACCTTGTTTTTCAACATCTACATCTATGCCTAGGAGGGCTGGGGGGGTAGGGTGTGGTGGTGGTCTCTGCATCTGAATAACACTAAAAGTTGTATTTAGGCTGTCTGCTATAAATTTGTTGCTGTAAATGTGGTTTGAGGTTCCGGCTGCTGTTCAGGCAGATCTCCCTGAGCATGGCTTCCTTTACACTCAGTGTGAAAAACATATGTTTAAATTGTTTAATTATTGATGATGAGGCATATCTATGGTAGTAAATTAAGCAGTGTTTGGCCTACTCTTGGCCCTGAGGTCAACTGGCATGATCTGGTGACTTCAGTATTTTCTATGCTGTTAATCTCCAGTCGATGATGGTCGTAACCATGGTGCATATTTGGAACTTTGCCCAGCCCGTGCTAGACCCTGAAGGGTGCCTGGGAGTAGACTGGGAGAAAAATGTGCTAGTGGATATAGGCTGAAAGCATTCCAAGTACACTTCTGACTGGTTTTAGTGTAGATGAGTGTACAGGAGTTCAGGAGCATTCCCAGGCATGGTTTAATTTACTTAATATACATATAGCCATCTTCCATCTTTTTTAGTCCTTCACACTGGGTAGTAGAGGGTACGTTAAACAGTCTTTTAATGCTCAGCTGACTGATTGCATGAGAGCTTATTTAGCAAGCAGGCAGTATATACTTCCTGCTCTCCCAGAGAAAAGAAAATGAAAAACCCCAAACACCTCCTCACTGGCTTTCTCGAAACATAACAGCAGTGAAAAACATTGTCAGTAATTTAATTATCTTTTAGGCTGACAGCTTTAGCTGTATTTAAAAATTACCAACCGAAGGCTTTACATTAAGCCTGCCAAAAAAGGAACAGCAACTAACAGATGTGTTTTACTCTTCTTGGGCTCATCACCAGTGAGGTTCAGCTGCTGCTTTGACTTCGTCTTTTGTGGCTTGCTTTGAAATGTTGTCCTCTTTTTATCACTATACACTAGTTCTATTACCTTACTTTATTCTAAATCCTAGCATTTTTTTGACAACATCCTGCCGATGAGCTGCAAGAAGGATGCTCTGTAGATGTTTTGGTATGTTAAATTCGTGCTAGCGGTGCACAGAACAGTTTTAGGAACTATAGATATGTCTACTGGATGCAGCAGACTGATGCTGGTTTTTAATTAATGGGACACTTCTCAATGAAAAGATGGCAGTTGTTTTATAACCAAGGCAGGACTATCAGCTGGAACACACTGAATGTGTTTGTTCACCTTGGAAAAGATATTAGGATATTGCATTTGTTTTATATAAACTGTGTTTAGGAGTATAAAGAGATGGCAACACTGCGAAAATAATCTGTCTGGCAAAATTATTAAGGTGAACATTCCTCAGCTTGACATTATTCATATTTGAATAGAATGGATTAGGCATAGAGAATTTTCACTGTTCTAGCTCTTAGCACATCTGATAATTACAACAGCATAAAATACAGAAGTGAAGATGGAATAAAATCTCAACATTAAAACTTTTCTTACTTTTTTCAAGGAATGCAGGGAGTGTGGGAAGATGCTGGAGGACATCTACTTAGGGAATAAATAAGCTATTGAAGAATTTTGCAAAGAACTCAACAGTTACTGTTTTTCATTCTCTGGATTTTTCTTTTCTAATACTGTCAGAGTTACGTACACATAACAGCTTCACACCAAGGAAAGGTGAACTTTGTGGGTAATGAAAGAACTATTTACAATTAGCTGAGATGCTGGCATCCAATAGGGTAGAACTGTTATTTCGTGATACATCCTTAGCAAAAAATGTACTTATTTGATTCTTAGCCAGAAAATGTGAGTCTCATGCTGAGAACTAAGTGTGATATTGAACACTGACCACAGCTTTGAGTTTGGGAGTGGGTGGTAGGAATGAACAAGGAGAATCTGCAAGAGCTGGGAGCAGGGAGGAAGAGAGTTGATACAAATACTGAGATCTGTGAGCACATTTCTCCTCACTTATTCCATACACACTATCTGAGTCTGTCTGTGGTGCAGAAGTAGTGCCAAGCCTCTGTTTTCTAGTCTTTCTATGTTTCTTCTGGTCAGAAAACTAAGAGATGATCTTGGGTAGCAGACTAGGGGAGGGGAAGAGGTGGGGGAAAAGCCTAATTAGAAGAGTGGGCTGACAGCAGACAATCCGTCATCTTACCTCTTCTCTCACCCACAGTATATCCATTTAGATACTGCTCAGCACTATATGTTTTTGTTACTACAGCATCTTCCAGCTCACCCTTAGTTACCTTTCACTTGTATCCAAGTTGCCACGCAGTCCTGCACACAGGAGTGACTTGTAACCCTAGAGTCTGTAAGACCTCAGGCTTGTCCACCTTTGGTAAACCAGAGGGGAGCAGGAAGGGAAGCAGGTACTTACCCTTCCATATCCTCTTCCTGCATAGGAGAGAAATGTAAAGCCTGGCTTGAGAGGCTATACTATTCAGTTAGGTTTTCGATGGGACTGGGTTGTGAATACTGTGACAGAGATTGTTATTTGGCATTGATACAAGAAATAACCTAGTTAAGATGAAAATGACATATTAGATCATACTGTCTCTTCTAAGTGTTAATTCCTCTGAGGCGATTAGTTGTGTCCCTACTCCAGTCCACTTGACACAATCTAAATAACCCAGCTTTCCAGTACCATCCCTCCAAGGTTAGTCCAAAGTCTTCATAGCTTTGAGTTGTCATCCATGAAATTCACATTTTTCTTTGTTTTAACAAATAGCTGATTACAGGTAATTACATTTCATAAAGACTTTAAATATAATTATCATGGAAATAAGAAGTAACTGCAAATTTGAAAACCAGATGCTGCAAATACATGTTCATAACTGTGGGCTTTTTTATGAACTGTGTTTCTGTGGGAATATTTGCTTCATAAAGAGGTGACACAGCAGGAGCATGAGTTCTGAATACTCCTGTGTTTAATGTGTAGCTGGCCAGGAATCTAGTAGAATACTTAGCCTTCAATACACTGCAGACAATGCCTTGATATAGTGCTGAAGAATAGTCTCTAGAATCACCCCACTGAACTTAGAGACACCTTGGGTGAATAACAGAAAATGCAGCTGGTGTAAGTGGGAGAGGGAGGGGGAAATGCCTAACTCTTGCTGCTTTTAGGCAAAAAGCCCCACAGCTTCTTCTTTTGGCTGTACCTTTTCAATGTGTGAACCTGCTGATTTGATTTCTCATTCTGACCCACTTTCTCATAGACATTTAACCTAGGACCAGGTGGAACCAATTTTAGATTGTCTCATATTACTTTATTCAGTAACTCCTAATGACTACCTACCCATAACTTATTGTGGTACCTACTGTGTCCTGTTTCAGATGCCTAACTCTCCATTCATCAGGCAGAAAATGCAGGCACTTGGCAATGGGTAATTCATACAGGAATACAGATTAATTCCCATCATTGCAATATTGAATGTTAGTACACTGAAAAGCCTCTTTAGATCACAGATTTGAATTTGTCTTATGTAACTTTCTTACATTAAATTTTATACTACTTTGGATATAATTAATAGTGAAAAGCCATCTTTTTCAGTCCTATGAATCACAATGGGAGTCACATGACAGCAGCACTGCTTGGAATGGAAAGTGTTCAAGAACTTCAACCACATATAGCAATCTATTTCTTATATTAAGTACTACGTCATTAATTAGTTAGTCTAAGTGAAGATGCTCACTTAATTTAGCTGACATATTTGGTCACAGTTTCTGCCTGTCGTAATGCCACAGGCAGATTTCAGTTCCGCCATACATAAGTCATAAATGGAGTTAGATATGTAACAGATATATACACTTATGTATGGATTCATCATGATTGATTTAATATTGCTGTTCAGTACTTGATCTTTGTTTTTTGAAACTTGAGTTAATGTGATTTTGAGTATAGCTTGAAATCTCACATACTGACTAGGTGAGATTAAAATTTACAGCTTAATGTCTCAAAACAGTACATGTAAATTGTCATCTTCAAAATAATGTAGTTAAGGGAAGAATTAGGGAAATGGATGCCAAAAGTGGCAAATATTGAAATCCTGTTCTGAAAATTAAAAATAATCAGATTTTGCTTTTACTGAACAGTACAACGTCAGTGCTAAGTGCAAACATTTTCACCTTGGTATCACTCTCAGAGAACAGTTTTTCCTTTCCAGATGGACTGTAGTAAATTCCATGGCAGTTGTATTTTTGCGTAGTTGTATGCAGTAGATCAGGAAAAAGGGGTTAAGCCAAAACTTACTGGGCTTGTTTTATTGCTTCTTTTTCAGGACTTTGGTCAGAGGGTTTCCATCCAATATGTCATTCAGTGCCTCCCTTTAAAAATAGCATCTCTTTTAAGCTTACACAATTAGGTCTCAGGAAGCATATGTGCCTCAAGAATGTGAATAATGGATAGAGAAAGGAAAGGATTTGAGCCTATATCTCAATTATTTGCTTTAAAATGTAGGTGTCTGATTTTGCAAAAGCTCTCACCAAAAGAGGTATGGTTATGAGCAGTAAGATTCAAATGCAGTGCAGATAGATCAATGACAATTTATGCTAGTTGCTCAAATACTTACCTTTTCCAAGAACACCCTTTGGTTTGCACCTTGTGCTGTTTCCTGACATATTCTTTCATACCTTTCCTAGCTTTCCTCCCCACCACAGGACATAGAGTCACAGGAGCTCTTCATGAACTGTCTCCGAGCCATGGCCCACATGGTCACCCATGTCGCTGGGAGATTGAAACTCCCAGGGTGGGTGTCCTGCCTCTGCTGCCTTGACTGCTGACCTCCCATCAGAGCACTATCGCTGGGTGCCAGCCACCTTCTAGCCTGGCCCTTGGGGAAGAAAGACAGCCATCAAGGCTGTTTCTGTCTGTCACAGACATGATCCTGGACTTCACTCTTCTCGTAGCAATGCTACCACTAGCCCATTCTGGGCTTAATACTTTGTCCTTTACTGTTTTCATCACAAATCCATACAGGCTACTGCAAAGAAAATTAACTCTGACCCAGCCAAAAGCAATACAGTCCTCTTCAGCTCTGTCTAACATTTGGACCTCTCCCATCTTCCTGGGATCACCATGCAGCTTCCAAAGGTCTACCATGATTTTTAGCTTCTCACAGTCCTTTCTACTTCCCTCCATTTCTCCTGAAGCCATGTATAAAAGAATCAATATATAACCTCATGTGAATAGTGCCTGAAACAGATCTACACCATTTTCTCCTAAGTAGTATTTTCCATGCATTTGATACAAATTAGCTTGGAGATAATTTTTCAATATGAAAATTAAAGTCTCTGAACCTGGACGAAAGAGAGAAAAATTTAAAAAAAAAAAGAAAAAAGAAAAAAAGGAGCACTTAATGGGAATACTTTATACAGCATGAAATGGTATTTTTCTAATAAACTCATTCTACCTCATTTTAGGTAGTGCAACTGCAAAGTAGCATACACTACAGATGGGTAACATCACAAAAGCAGTACAGTTTTATAACTGACAAACAGGTGTCTGTGTTTATTTAACAATCTAGCTAACATAAACCAGATTTCTATTTATTATTGGAAGAGCTGGTGCATATGATGTCTTTTCAAGGAAGAAGGGAAACCAAATCTCTGTAAAACATTTGTAAATTTAATGTATGCCTGAAAATATTGTTTTGTCTTCCAGAAATTTTAAAAAGTGCTATTTTCATCTCTTTTTAGTGTATGACATCCATTCACTTCCTATACTAATACCCTAAGTCTATGATGGCTGCATCCCTGAGATATGAACAGAATTTGCCCCTTTGGATGTGTACTATATAGGTGTGAGAGAAAGAGGAAACATACTCTTTTTTAATAAGTATAATACGGAGTTAATTTTTATTTATGTAAAAAACATATTCAGTACTCGCATAGATAATTCTGTTCTCCAGGTAAGCCTTTCATTATTATATGCTGTACTGCTGTTAGACGTGTAAACAGCTGTTTGTTGTGCCAGGATGACTGACTGCTGGGGCTTTACACTTATCTCAAACAACCCTGTTAG
Organism: Eurypyga helias; assembly: GCF_000690775.1. Classification (NCBI taxonomy): domain Eukaryota; kingdom Metazoa; phylum Chordata; class Aves; order Eurypygiformes; family Eurypygidae; genus Eurypyga; species Eurypyga helias. The sequence goes on along the minus strand of NW_010251445.1, from coordinate 777 downwards.
TCTTTCAGTACTGTTGGGACTTGAACACGATGGAGATGCTAAAGCTCAGGACACCCATCACTGGTAACGTAAGCACTTAGAAATGTTATTCATAGAAATGAGAGCTACATCTATAGTGACACGCTGAACAGGAGCAGATGTGGCTTTGCCCACCGGCCAGCAGCAGACTGTAATGAATAATTGTTAGCGTGTTCCCTGCTATGGCTTTGGCTCAGGCCAGAGAGCATTCTCCCAAGCAATACCTAATTTAGGTCAGCATTGGCCAGGCATGGCTCCAGTAGGCAATACAAAGGAAGCTACTCTATTCTGGGCAGGGAGAAAAGAGTTCAATAGTTTGTGTGCAATTCAGGTCCAGAAAACCAGCCGAGAAAATAGAAAGAGCCAAAGGCGCCAGACATCTCAGCTCATTTGAGTGTTGGATCGGGTACCTGAATGGACACAGGAGTGCCTCAGCTCTCCCGTAGCTCTAATCTGTATTGCAGAGGGGCTAAGACTACAGGTCTGAACAGTGCTGTGACTAAACCATATAAATACACCAGTGAAGAAAAAAAAATATTAATTTGCCCATGGGGAAAATTAGTTGTGTTGAAGTTGAGTATCTGGCATGACACAGGGCAATGGCAGAGTTTAAAGCAGTGTGAAGGAGCCTCTGAAATTCAGTATCAGGGGCCGTTTTCCAAAATTCATTGTCTGTCCTACTGGAAAGGAGCTGCAAAGCATATGCAACTTACAGGTTAAAGGCATTTAAAAATGTTGGCAAGTGTTCAAGGACTTTCT
>NW_010251444.1:0-15433 GCF_000690775.1 Eurypyga helias | reverse complement strand
CCATGCCTGTCCCCAGTGTCCCCACCATCCCCAGTGTCCCCACCATGCCTCCCCAGCATGGGTGCTGGTCCCTGTGCCACCCAAGTCTCGAGGGACAGGGGTTTGAAACCCCAGCACACGTACCGGGGTTCATACTCAGTGCACCCCAGCCCTTCCCTCACTTCTGGCCTTTTACAGCCAAGGGCGCTCAGCTTCTTCACGGCCGGGTTAAGAATGTCCAGGGCGGTTTCCTAAGCTGCCGCCTTTTCTTCCTAAAGAGTCAGATTGCACCGCTGGCCGCAGGGTTACATCTGGGTTTTAGTGTTGTTCATTCCCTCATTAGGGCCAAGAAAGCTGGAGGACACTGCTGCTGGCATTTCTATAAATCCCCGTAAAATAAATAGGTGCGGATGGAGCATTTGTGAACTCGGAGGGGAAAGGGCTGGCTGATTAGGCAGACCTTCAACGTGTCAGCGGGAGGAGGGATTAAGAGCAGACAAATGAGGTTCACGTTTAAAGTCTCTCCATATTATTTACACCTGTAACAAAACCTGGTTGAGCTGGTTGTGCCTTTGGCAAAAATATGTCATCTATTAATGAATTGTTTGTAAAGCACTTTGAAAATGTTTGTGAAGCCCCGGCTAAGTGACCCCTTACTGCGTGCGCCCCTGAGCAGGTCCGTCGCGAGCAGCTATGCCTCCGTACGCACCCTGGGGCCTTCGCTTCTCCCTGACATCCCCCGGATGCATCGCTGGAGTAAGGCTAACCCTAACAGACTAAGGCTTAACAGTGCCTCCTTCCTGGGTGTGCGATTGCAATCGTAGCAAAACCCATGCTATGAAGTGCCCCGTGCTCAGTCACTGGGGGTTTCCCCTCTGCAGCTCCATCGCCATCGGGGTTTTTTCACCTCTAAGATGCGGGACACGTGTGTGAGCCATACCGTGATGTTGTGGGGAGTGACGGGCTTGAAGTGCACTCTCCTCTAGCAAGGCGGAGAGTGTTCTCACTGAGGTTTCATGCGCACAGCTATGTCCACGGCTCTCATCACCGCTCACACTTTACAGCTAGCTCCAATAAACAGTGCCCCTAACCTCACACAACGCTTGTGAGGCACACAAGTAATATTATCTTAACTATTTAAACACGCAGGCAGACAGCGCTCCAGTCCCAAGGTCAGGCGAGGTGTCTACGGCGGGGTCAGCAGCTCAACCCGTACTCCCAGGCGCTGCCGCCCGCGACTCCGCGGCTAATCTGGGGATGATAACGCTGCGAAGGCACGCGGCGTGCTACACGTGTCCGCCGGGCCCTTCCCAGCCCCACCAAGCTCACCACCCACGTCAGGCAAGCACGGGGAGCAGGTGGCGGGGGCTCTCCGTACAACCGCCCAAGCCACAGAACCACAGCATCACGAAGGTTGGAAAAGACCTCTAAGATCATCCAGGCCAACCGTCAACCCAACACTACCGTACCCACTAGACCACGTCCTCAAGCGCCACATCTACATGTTCCTTGAAAGTAGGAGGCAGAGAGGTGTTTGGGGGTGTTTTTGTCCAAATTATGTAGGAAAGAAAACTAGAGGGAAGATCATAGAGACCTTAAAAATATGAATCTTCGTATTAGTGTATGAAACCCCTTTTCACTTGCAGTCTCCTGCTGCAGTTAGGCACCGAAGCAGCATTTGCTGCTACCAGAGTAGGGCCTTTGCCCAATTCCCATGAAAAAAAATCACCTACTGCATATTCAGCAGTTACACAGGAAAACATTCTGCCCGTGGACCTGGTCCTTGGACTCAGTAACGAGGCAGGGGGACGTTTTAAAGTCACAGTGGGCACAAGTATCTTTTTAGAACAACTTTTCCCTCTTCAAAAAAAAACCCAATCCTACTCCTATTGCCTTTTCTTTGAGAACACAAAATAAATATTAGAAAGTGCTACACTGCTGTGTTTGCTTTGGAAAGTCTTTTAGATAATGGGAATTAGTTTTCAAAACAAGAGCGCTGGGAGAGGCGGTGGCAAATCATACGAGAGGTCGGAGCTGGAAAAAATGGTAATCACCCTCCTTTGAACCTTATGCATAGATTAGCAGCGATTAAATGTCACCATGATAAGCATATACATAATAGTTTCTTTAAACAGATCAAAGTAAGAAATCTCCAGGATAGTGGTTTTATAGGTTCTTAGATTACTAGGCAGTGTGTGAGGCTGGCCTGAATCTGGCACAGCACAACCATGTTCCTTCCTTCACAATCGCCTGACTCACAGCGTATCTTTTTTTAATAAATCTGACTTTGATTTTGAAATTTCCTTCATTGAAGGATGAGCAGCCAGCCTGATAACTGCAATTTATTGTGGCCGCCAATAAATATATATTTGGTTTCTAGTCTGAGTTATCTTCAGCTTCCAGCCCCTGACCTTTGTTCTATCTTCGCCGGCCGGGTTGAGAAGTCATTACCAAGATTATCCCTGTCGGTAATGTCAGGCTGTGATTAAGTCACCCTTTGACCTTCTAGTAGTAAGCAAAATAGATTGAACTTCCTGAGTTTCTTACTGTAAGGCATCTTCTCCAATTCTTTTAATCATTCTTTTGATTTTAAAGGAGCAAGGTTTGACCCTGCTGTTCTAAAAGCACTTTCAGCCCAAACCATGCTTTACAGTCTTAACAGGTATGTCTGAATTAGTAGGCTAAGCACCCTTGGTCCCTTTAGAGTCAACCTGCAGAAGGCCACCCACATAATAGGAATTACATGACTATAAAATTTAATTATAATTTATTATTATCTTGTTTATAGTATTTCCCCCTTAAGTTTGTTTGTGGGTTTGTTGTTTTTTGGTGTTTGGGGTTTTTTTACATATTTAAATATTCACATATTTACATAGCTGTGAACATAATTTTACATTACAGAAATACAAAATGCGTACCAGCACCCTGCAGAATCTTCCATCATCTTGAAGAGAATCTGAGAAGGTTCATAACTCTTCCCAGAACATTTCCAAAGCATCAGCGTTTGCCTCAACTGTAGTTTTAGAACATGGCTCAGCTTTCCTGTAGGAGTGACACTAGTGTCAAATGTCCTACACAGGACCACCCTGCTCAGACCTCCAAGGACAATCTCTACCCCATAGCATCACACTGCAAACCAGGGCTGATGCGTCGTGGGTAGACCCAAGGAACCTTGGGCACAGCACTTTTTTTTAAAAAAAAAGAGGATACCACATTATGATGTCACTATTTTAACCAAATATAGAATCACAGAATGGTTTGGGTTGGAAGGGACCTTAAAGATCATCTAGTTCCAACCCCCCTGCCATGGGCAGGGACACCTTCCACTAGACCAGGGTGCTCCAAGCCTCATCCAGCCTGGCCTTGGACACTTCCAGGGATGGGGCATCACCAGCTTCTCTGGGCAACCTTTTCCAGTGCTTCACCCAAAAATAAGTAAATTGTGCAGGGGCCATGCTAATCTTCTCTGTATCATTCCAATTTTAGTATATGTGCTGCCAAAGCGAGCACATGATGTCACCTTTTGTTCACATTAACTTAATTCCAAAAATGCTTCTACCTCTCAACTGACTGCAGAGGGAACCTAGGATGACTAGCCCAGAGGTAGGCATCTAACGCTGGATGAGAGCAGTCCTTGCCTTCCTGCTGGGCTCCTGGGATTCGGTGACAGAGGAGGTTGATATTGCCATCCCTGAGAGTTCTTTTAAAGTTCTTGGACACCAGTTACCTAAGCATGCAGGAGTTGTAAAATGTGTAACTTCTAAGCTGTTTTGACACACTGAAATTGTAAGATCACATTAATCACTATTACACAGCTCTATCACACAGCTCATCTTATATATATTTTCCAATGCACAATAAAAGCATCTGTTGGATCCTTCTGTCACCTGCTTTGTTTACTGACAATTCCACAACTTCCGTCGAGTAACGTACTAGCACCATCAGTGACTTTGTCTCAGTTTACATAAAACACCACTGTCTTTGACCGTCTCTCCATCGATTTTTTGGTTTTGCTTATTTTATCACATTCTTGTAATTCCTTTTGGATATATATTAATTCAAATCAATGTCTCCTTTCTACTCTTTGACATTTATGCTTTTCTTAATTAACTGTATAATTTTTAAATTTTATTAAAGATTTTCCATCTGTATAAGACAGCTGAATTTTTATATCAAAGCAGATCATTTTCTTTATTCAATGATGACTTTTCAGGCATCTAGTGATATATTTAAAGTTGATACGTAATGACTATTCACATGCTTAATAGGAGTTCTCTCCTTTACTTACTTCTGTACTTTGTAAGGCTGTTCCTTCTGAAGCAGGGAACACATCTATTCCCGAATTTGCACTCATCCTGCTGTATTTATTGCAACCAGCATTTCAATTGCTCAGTAACAACCAGAAAAGAAATGGCTTGTTCTGTCGTGACACTTGAAGTGAACATGTCTCTATTCAACCTCAGGAAGAACAGCAGCGCAGGGAGCTGCGTATGTATGTACACAGAGGGGTTGGAACTAGGTGATCTTTAAAGTCCCTTCCAACCCTAACCATTCTGTGATCTACAATTCTATGTGTTTATATATACATATGCAAATACATACAAACATATATCTGTTGTTGGTGTGTTGGGGTTTTTTTTTAAGATATAAAATATTCATATATAATAACAGTGCACAAGGTAATGCACAGAGTGGCACATTTCATCAATCAACATTGATCTCAATGGGGCAGAATGTGCCCCAGACCTTAAAATAAAGTATATAGTATGTGCAAATTTACCCGCCATGGTGTACTGCAGCATCCCTGCAAGCCTGATCCAGCGGGATTTGGCTCCTGATGCTCATAGGATGCTTCATTCAGGTTTCTGTGTTTGGTGTCTCCATGTGAGCCAGCTGTCCCTGCAAAGGGAGACCCAGACAGTACCAGCAATGGAGTCTAGAGGGCAGGTCCCCTGACATGCTGTTTGTCCGCTTTCATGCAGACACGGCTGTAGCTTACTTGAACATAGCATGGTGCAGCTAAACTGTGACACATAGATCCCATATCTGTATTTACATGCCAACATGGGTCAATAGTTGCTCCATGACCCCTGAGAGTCAATATTTGGGTCTGCACAGAGACCTCAGGATTTGGTTTTATAGCACTGTAAACAGGAAATTTCAGTGCTACTTAATATGCTTCATTTTGACAAATCCTTTTCATTTAGACAGCATCAAAACATTTGACCATGCAAGAGGATTTTTCAAATTATGTGGTTAGAAATCCAGGAGGCACATACGTATCACACACAATGGTCAGTGGGGCACTGAGAGCAAAACTGGCCATAACTTTTGTACGATGAAAGGTCCCCATATAAAGGCTACTCTATCTATGTGTTAGTATTTTTTTCACACAGTTACTTCTCTATCTAGTCTTAAGAATAACCTTAATTCTTTATTTTTTTTAAACAGTTTCTCCAAAGTCCCTTTTCTCAAATAATTTAGAGACTGTTACACCCCTCCAGTCAGACCAGGAGAATGGACGTGAAGTTGCAAGGCAAAGCCACTGTCAGGATCTGGTGAAACAAAAACATCTGCACAATGACTTTTTCAGAGTGCAGCCACATCTATAAAATGTTGTATGAAAATACAAACCCATCCAAAACAACCAGTCTTCCTTCCTTGCCTCATTCTACTAAACTTCTCAGGAAAGCTCTGCTGCAGAGATCTAGCATGCCCAATTTCAAGAAAATCAGTTACTTTGGGGAAAATGAGTAGACTGTTTTGAAAATCAGACGTAGTCTGAACTTCGGAGTCAGTCCTTCTGCCTCCCAAAATTACTTTCAGTTTTATCTGTTACTCATCATTGCTTCTATAATGCTTAGAGATACACATTTTGGCTTAAAATTTCCCATATTTGACCATAGCCCAAGGGATAATTTTTTTTTTTCCTGGAAAAATACGAACAGTTTTCTTCTCAGAAAATTGTTCAGAGGCTTTTTTTTTTTCCTTTTTGTTTAACGCTCAGATAACTCCAAAACAGCTTGGTTTTATAACTTCAGATTTGGCATGAAGAGAGTGCAATCCTGAAGGAGGAATGCACTTTTTGTCTTGTTTGAAGAAATGTCATTTCGCAATAGCAAATTAGCCTGAAATTTTTGGAAATAATAGACAGATCATTCACAAGGCGTGATTTAACCGTGGTAGAAAATGACAGGCTGAGTTCTCTGTCTCCGAGAGGTCATGAGTCTTGCTTTATAAATACCGCTTAGTTTCCTTTTTGCAGAGTCATCTTCCCCACTAAATCTTTCCGCGTCCTGTTTTGCTTTAACTCTATGGCAGCATCAGAGGTTATTTCCCGTATATTTGCTCTCCATAAGCAACGTTGTACTTGGCTCTCGGGGGCATTTTGCATGTTCTGTACAGCAAATTTCACTGGCTGTGATGTAAGAGGGACTCTTTCTGCCCCGCATGGCACGCTGAGTAAATGTACTGCTCCTCACCCACCCAGACTGCACCCAATCCTGATCCTCACATCCAGTTGTCACCCACAACACACCAACCTGCTTATTAACAGTTGGACTTGATCTTAAAGGTCTTTTCCAACCTACAAGATTCTGACATAGGAGACAGATTTTTTGGAAAGCATCCTATAGTGTTTTCTCCTCAAATATATTATGCAAAAAGTAAATACTAAGTTTTAAAACATTTAATTTATAAACCAAGAAGTAAACACCAAGCTTTTAAATATAGAAAATAATTAACTGATTTAATTAAATAAATTATTTTTTTTTAATTTTGGAAATTAAGTTAGGCTGAGATATAAATCCCTTAAAATAGGAGCTGGGAAGGTGGATTTGCCGATACGGTTCGGCTGGTTTGCACCAGCGATACCGTGACGAGCTGGTTTAATCAATCAGTTATTGCAGGCTTAAGGTTGTTCTGTGTCATTGGAGCAGCACAGAGCTGTCAAGCGTGCTGATGAATCTGGCCACAAATCTTAAAACGTACTGTTTTTCCCCATTAAAAAGCCCATGTGAGCTGATCTGCTGTGTTTAATTACATAACAACAAGTATTGACTTGCCGGGCACGGCTGGAAGAAAAAACCCTTCTGTGTATTGTGTTAGGCAGGCGGTGGGTCATTCTCCTGGGAAAGAAATCCCACATCTGCCAGGAGGTGGACTTCACTGCATTCACACCACTTTGTTAGCGGCTGAGAATATACAAAGGGGGACCGGGCACAACGGTGAAACCCATCCCCTCGCTGATCCGGGCTGTTGGCATGAGTCCCACGAGGAGCCGCCTCATGTGTCAGGAAAGCAGCTTTAATTTCCACACGCAACTGCCTCCAGGTCTTTACAGAATCGCGGGGAAGTTTGAAGAGGCAGCAAGACTTGACTCTTCCAGTTCTAGCTGGGCTGCCCACTTCACAACACCGCTATTCTTCACTTGGTGGGCCCTTTAAAATGCAGTCACTGAGTGCTAAGTACTTCCAAATTCCAATCTCTTCTTCTGTTTTTTTAAAATTTATTTATTAGTGGTCGTTTTTTCTTTAAATGATCACAGTATGCCCTCAGCTTGGGAGATGGTATAATTACTTCATTTAAGGAGGTGAGTTTTTGCTGATATATATAACATAGACATAAATGCAAAAGATAACTGCTCTATTCTGCTTCCTCTTTCAGTGAAGTTTATCCCTCTTTCTCACACGGACAGAGCTGCTCTTCCACACACCATTTGTATATGGCATTCATAGGTTTCCTTTTACCTCTTCCTACATAGTCAAAGCAGTGCTGCTCTCCTGTGAAGACAAACACATAAACTGCATTCCAGACAGTGAGAAGGACTGGTTTGGCAAGTCTTTGGCAAACAGGTTTCTTAATTTCTCTCCAAGTTGGCAAATTAATCATATGGATTACTGTTGCACAGACTAAAGGACTTTCAAAATTAGTGTGAGCATAAATAATGTAATTCCCTCTTGACCAGAAGGCTTTGCTGTTGTTTTACTTCACCTTGTGCTCCTTGTATGCATCCAGGTGATTACATGGAGTGCCACCCACCTTACCCTGTGTGCATACGTGCTCTTCCTCTGACTCCCTGGCAGGGTAGGGCCACGTATTCATTGTTAGAAAACTAACAGAATAAAATAAATAGTCCTGTGATGACGAGGAGGGGTGGTGTGAGCACGAAAGAAAACAGATCCGCTTAGATTGGCTTCGACTGTCAAGGAACTGCACCCTGATTCTTTTCCACCATGCTGATCACGGTGGTATTTTAGAAGGTTTTGTTATCCATGGAACAAATGCAGAATTTTATTTCTATTATTGCTGGATCAAGCATTTCAGTATGTACTGGTCTTTCATTCTCGAGCAGTGTAATTTATATTTGGAGGCTGACAATACATCTAGTTCCCCATAGACATATAGATGAACTTAGAAAATAATCCGAGCTTATGTGAATTCTGTTTTTCTCAGGCATTTTTATTCCTTGGAGAGACTTCCACAGGACCAAACTGCCATGAAAACTAGATTATCATGATATTTCAGTTCCTTACCATAAAAGCTCATGTCATTCATTACTGTTGACACTATACACACATCCTTGGGGAACTACGAAAAATATAAAAAAGAAAACTCTTGAAAATGTGCATTAAAAACATAAGAAAGCTGCCACTTAACCCAAATATTCCTTGAGCAAAACTAAAGCTATTTTTTTCCCAAATACGAAAATTTCATGCCACAGCTGGGCATAGTGCTGTAGTGAGAGGTGAGGTTATTACTCAGTTTATGACAGAAAATCACTCCTTTGCTCTGAAGGCAAGGTGCAAAGCAATGAAGAGTCAGGCTCCCAATTAGGCAAAAGCCACTGTGCCTGCTCCTCCAGTGCAGCCAAAGCCTAAATGGATCCCACCTTCTTTTATTCTTGCAGGAAAGGAACTTGGGGGTGCACTTTGCCACCACACCAAGACCACTGCAACGGAGAAAAACCACCGAAAAGGCCAGTGACGCTCTCCATGCTGCCCCAAACCTTGCCTCTCCTTCCTATGCATCCGAAGCAGAGGTTGTGCAGCCAAGGGTGAGGGTTTTTGTTAAGTTTTGGCATTGCTAGGTTAGTCTGCCATTGAAACCTGTGCAGTCAAGGCAGACAGAAAGTTCTCAAGAGGTCAGTTCAGATCTCATGTGGTGGCACTGGGGATGCTCCACTGCCCCTTGATGACCAAAGGAGCTTAGGGATGTGTCTTCTGTTCCTTAGCTGCTCCAGGTAGTTGGGTAAAGTTAATATAGGTTCAAGTGTAATAAGAAGGTGGGGACTAAGGCAGAATTTATGCAAGAACCCTTGGGCAACCATAGGATAAAAATTCTTGGTTCAGCTTAATTAAAGGATCATTTTAACACCTTTTCTTCTGTGTAAAGTGTGTCATGCCTCTCCAGGCTCTGAATTATGAAAGATTGAACATGATTTCTGTAGGTAACAGGCCAGCATTTCCAAAGATCATTTGTTAAGCAGACATATGGGAAGAGAGAATTTTCAAAAGTCCCTCTAGAAAGTGGTATTGGTCAGAGATGACCCTGGGATTTATTTTCTTCAGAGAAAACAAATGGAGATGCTGGATGTCAAAAGACATTTGTTTTGAGACAGTGAGCTTCTGGTGAGCTGTACTGTAAACCTGTATATCTATTCTTTTTTGATCATCAATAATTCTAGCTCCTCTGTACAGAGGTAACTGTACACTCTTCCAACTATTTAGTTAACTTAAAATTTCACTTCATCATCTGAAAATACATTTTTTCTGCACTACTGTAAACCAAATCTTTCTCCTTAAACAGAGACAGATGCAGCTCAGTGGGGGTGGCAGTGCTGGGAGGAGGTATCATTTTGCCCAGGGAAGCTGTGGATGCCCCATCCCTGGAAGTGTCCAAGGCCAGGCTGGATGAGGCTTTGAGCAACCTGGTCTGGTGGAAGGTGGCCCTGCCCATGGCAGGGGGGTTGGAACTAGATGGTCTTTAAGGTCCCTTCCAACCCAAACCATTCTATGATTCTATGATTCTTGTATCCATTGTCATTTCCCATGTCAATTTTACTAAAATTCTCACATGAGGGAACTTACTTGGAATACATCATTCGGGGTAATGCTGCTTCTTGCTTTATGCTAAGACATAAACTGCACATCGATGGACAACAGGTCATTCACCATCCTCAGTGCCTTGTTTTTAGGGGCAGTATACTACCCAAACAAGGGCTGTCTCTGTTTCCCCCTGGATTTTTGATCAGAGATTTGTATAAAACACCACCATTCCACCTCTTCTCAAAAAAAAAAGAAAAAAAATCAAGCCAAATTATTTTTTTCTAAACAGGATGTAGAAGGAAGGTGCTTTCCTGGTGTGGGAGGGGAATGTAAAATGATACCATGTCTGACCAGTTACCTCATCTCTATGCACATCCATATGCACATGCACACCGAACTCCAGCCAGCTCAGTAAGTTTTCTGCATCTTCAAAATCTTCCAATGCTAAAACCCACTATAAAAAACATTAAAAGAAGCTTTCTGACAACAACATACATCAGGCTGCAAAATGACCTCTCCCAGGGAGTGGTGAAAGCCCTATCATTTATGTTATAAACAATAGTAATTCTTAACACATGATGTGCACAAAGCTGGACAAATATTAAATGATCTGTAAAACATGCCCTGAAGATGTTACTGTTACGGAGAGGCATGGATGGGGTTTTCGGCTTAGGGCCCAAAGAACAAACCCATTCTTAAAAAAGAGTTTATCCTCAAGTTCATCTCTGCTAGCTGGGTACTCAGATACCAAGATAACCCCACAGCATTCACTTACAGCTAGGCAATACGCTGGAAACTAGTCTCTGGCCAAAGAAATAACCCATTACTTTAAGGAGGGGATGTTTTTTGGAGACTCAAAGTCAGGTGTCCAACCTGCACTGAAATCTAAGAGGATCAGAGCATCTAGTTCCCACAGGGTTCTCTGAAAACACTGACCTTAAAATGTTAGATTTTATCTTGGCCATGTCAGATGAGGGAAGTCTCTGCAGGAGACGTCTGCAAATGAGATCAGAACTCAACCATAAAATGCTGACGAAGTCCTCTGAGGCACTCAGAGCTATGCTCAGTGATGAGTATACCATTTCATTATTGTTGTGTTTATTACATTTTTTTCCCCATGTGTTGGTTTTGGTTTATCTGCAGTTTTGATTTGTCTTTGTATTTTATTTTAATTTACTTTCATTTGCTAGTTCTCAGTCTATTTACAGAGAACAAAAGAATGCACAATGTAGAACAGTAGAATAATAGTGTTTATTTTCACAAGTTTGGACCGATGAAATAACTCACAAGTCCCAAAGTGGAACCATGCCTGAGGTAGGTTAGGTCATCACAAGTGTGGGGAAACAAACAGAAATATCCCATTCTTCACTATTGTTTATTATATTTATGCCACTTGGGAGTTTTAACAATACCACACATATAAAACATTTGCTCTTGCTTTCTGCGCTATTCAGACTTTTCTCAAGGCTCTTTGGTGCCTTTTTTTTTTTTTTTCTTAGGGACACTTCAGTGTTGCTATGCTTTAGTGACTTTCTCAACTGATTTAGCAGAAATGGAAGAAATGGCCCCCAGGAATGAGCCAGGGGTGCTGAAAGGGAGGTTTTGTTCTCTGAATGCGTCTATGTTTAAAAACGGTTCTTTTGAAAGTTTTAACTGGTTTCCTTCAACTTCTTTCCTTGATTCTTTTTATGTATATTCAGAGCTCGGTCCAGCAGTGAGAAACCAAAAGCAGAGTCTGTTCTTGCTGTCAGTATCTTTGCAGTCCCATCAAATTCACAACTGGTTTTTATACTGCCTTGATTTCTGACAGGAGGTGCAAGCGTGGATGTCTAAAGCCACATCTGCTTGCCTAAACCCAATATTTCAAAAGCTGATAGTAATCATGGGTGCATTGCTTCTCTGAATTGCAGTCTGAAGTGCTTTCAAGACACCTTGCAGCAAAGGGTGCAGCTTGCCTCAAAGAGCCTCCTCCAAGCCACTCACCCTGCTCACAGCTTCGGACATCCAGAGTCACGCTGAAGGGTGATGTAGTTTATCAACCCAACATTGCAGGATAACCTAAAATCACTGTCAATCTGCAAAACGCAGTGATTCAGCAGCTGCTAGTGAGGCTGCTGAATTCTACTGCTGTGACATCCAAGTGCTGGCAGCGGGAGTGATCAGAGTCCTGAGGCTATTTCAACACGGGCATTTGAAAACTAAGTTGCTGAAATTTACTGTTCATTTTTTTCTCTGGAAAAACTCAGGCTTAAATTGGAAGCCTTTTGAAAAGTGCTGAGTTCCTAAGAACTGTCATTACTTTTCAAAGGAGCTGTTGGGTGCTCGGTTGCTTTAGAATAAACTGTGATTCTATCTGCGGCCTTCGCAGCCTGACTTTATGGACTGAGGGTTTTATTACAGAAACCTCAAGTGCTCTAGGAACTTCAAACAGAGAAAAAATGTCTCCTTCAGTGTCTTTTCTTAAGTTCATGAAGTTATTCATGACTTTGAAGAAATGCCTGTGTTTGAAGCATAATGTTGCAGTAATGACCTCAAGTGAGATGGAAATGGGTGAAGAGGAGGGGCAAACAAAAACTCTTTACTTGAGGATTTCATCATTTATTCCTGTCTCCTTTTTCTCTCCTACTTTGTGAAAGATCCTTTGCATCAATGCTGCTGAAGAACAGCCAACCACTGTATCTACCCTGCTTAGGGCCAGACCTGTCTACAGCATATTTATCCCCAGTCTCATTCAAAAGGCCCCAAAAAAGAGCTGGAGAGTGGATTAGCAATCAAGTGGCACAGACAATAGAGGTCCAAAGCTCTAGTTGACTCCTTGGACCTCTGTAGGAGTGAAGACTCATCTAATGCTGTCCCAGCTCCAGGTGTGTGGCAGCGTGGGAGCCCAGCCTGCTCCCAAACTGCCCACTCAGTCATGGAAAAGTGAACATCATCCCCACATTTGAAGGCTGCTGCCCCCACCTGGCGTGCAGAAAGGAAAGACACGGGAGCTATGCGGGACAGGTCTTTCCTGACTGCTGAATTTGATAAACATCCAGATGGGAGGAAGGACATGAGTTCCAGACACAGCACCGTAGGGCGTGGACAGATGCAGCTTTTGATAGCACAACTCTTCCACCAGAAAGATTTTATTCCATCTGGGTGGCATGAAGGTGGATTGTAGAGGTTTCAGTCAAAGGAAGGTAGGGAACTAGCCTTTATCACCTGGGCGAGGGAGTCTCAAGCACACTCAAGTACCTGGATGATGCAAGATGTGATTCTGCTTTCCTTCCAAACCTACAGAGAGCACTTTCCTGGAAAGCAGGAACGTAGCTGAGAAGCAGCAGGGTCACAGTTGCTGTTCTGGGATGGTGTCCACACGCATGCCTCTTACTCCTCGTGAACCCAGTGGCTTAATTTAGCCTTTAACAACCAATTCTGTCACCTGATTTAGAAAGAAGAAATCACTGTCTCCAGGAGTAGCAGCACCATATGCTAAATACAGTTGCAGAACAATTTACTGACGCCAGTAGCATGAATATGTCATCTCTTGGTTTGGCCTGCAGAATCGGCGTGGTGAACATTAAGATTCTGTTTTCTTGATGTAATCCTTGGTACCACTGTAAGAAAGACTGCAACATTTACATCTGGAAAAAATCCAGATTTGTATAAACTGGAAGATATTATTGTGTCTATTAAAATGTTCACAGGGTATTATCCCACAGCCTATCCCATTTTTATTTTGGAAATGATTACATCTGGAAAATGGGAAGACTTCCAGCTAATTCCTTTACCTTTAAATATCAGCAAACACAAGGGTATTTTGAGATTATTCCCTGCTGAAAAATGAACAAGTAGCATTCATGACTGCAGGCCAGAAGAGAATCCCCCTTCAAATAATGCAAAATGGGTTAAGTTTAAAGTGTAAATAGTTTCAGAGACAAGGATGAAAATAGTTCTTAAAAGGCCCTTCTTTCCTTGGAGGAAAGGAAAACCAGCGCAATTAATGGCCATTCACTGCCATTCAATACAGCCATCTCCTGTATTAGTGATACATGTGACAAGCTTGTGGTTCATTTCTTCAAAACTTATCATATACTGTACCCACCATTTGTCCTGGCTCTGGAAAAGAAACCCAGGTTGGTGGGGCAGACTATCCCGACGTACGTCACTGATGGCATGAAACTCCAGGCATCCTTTCTCCAAAGTCTTTGGCTCTCTCCTGAAATTTGCGCCTTTTTTAAAAAATTTCTGGCCATATCTGTCATCTCCCTGGTGAGCAGACAGCACAGCAACATCTCCAAGGTTCTACGCAGTTTACAGAAGGAAGCAGATGTCTGTGTGTACACATTACCTCCACTGACCTGAGCAGAAGGATGAATTTAATCCCTAGGTTTTTTAGCAGCAGAATATTTTTCAGTCTGGATTTCATAAAATTTATGATGGAGGCATGAAACAATCACATGGATGGCAAGAGAACAAACTGAAGGAGAAAAACAATGAGAACAGAAGAATGGGAAAAGAAAGAAAATAAGTGCAAAAACCCCCTTTTGCTGGAAAGAGCAGTTCTTATCGGACAAGAGAAGCTACTTCCAGAAGGAAAGTTCAGGCACGGGGAGCAGGGAAAAGCTGGATCACCTATCCCAAGGGAGAAAACAAATACATGGCAGAAAAAAAGCACGCACAAGTTGGAAAGCAGCATGAGGAGAGGGCAAAACACTATGTTTCTGCCAAGTTAAAATGTTTCCAGATTTGTTCTGATACTTAGAAATGTTTAGGAGGACGATTTCCCAGATCCCAATGCATTTGGAAGGCAAAGCCTCCTGCAATCTGAAGTTCCCTGTTTGGCTTCTTTCCTTGTTTTTTTTTTTACTATCTGATTTTGTTCCAATTAGTTAAACACTGTGCCTTGGATTCCCAGCTAGACCACCTCCTAAGACGGATACCTACTCGCTGCAAAGGCAGGCGGAATGCTTCACACCTCCAGCCACTCCCAAGGGCTGAGACAGGTCATTTACCTGCAGACATCAGATCCATCTGAAGATACTAGCAGAGAATGTTCTCAGGCTTTAAGACCCACTAAAACCCAGAAAGACAGACATTACTTTTTGTCATTCAGCAATTGCTACTCGAGCCATCCGATTTCCTACGACGACCAGCTATCACCCACAGAGGCAAGCTGGAGGATTGCAGTTCTGTTCAGTAGTTAAGTTCTTCTGCTGAAGACTGAGTCTGGCCCTGGGTTTGTGCTAAAAGCTGTGTTTTGTTAACCCAGCTGCAAACGGGTACTTGGGCAACTGGTGCCAAGAGTCTACATGCTGTGAGATGCTGCCACATCGCTCCCTTGTGTGGCAAAAGGCACGGAAACCAGGATATCAAGGGATATCTGTGGGATATCTCCTCAGGGAACAGCCTTGAGGAGAAGGACT
>NW_010251443.1:21278-27228 GCF_000690775.1 Eurypyga helias | reverse complement strand
GGAGGGAGGGGGGGCGCAGGGAAGGGATGATTTACCCTCACGTGTGTCTTCAGTAAATAGAAATGAGCTTAAACTGATCACAGGTGCTTCTGCAGCAGGGCCTGGCACTTGGCTGTGTGTCTTGGAGTGACCCTCCCAGACGGTGCCTTGAGCTTCAGCAAAGGCATCAAACACTGCTGGATGTTGAAGCCGTGTGTCCAGCCCAGGACACTGGAGAGCCTTTGCAGGCATTGCAGCAGGGCATTTCCCTGCTCTGTGCATTCAGTACCTGGTAGCTCCAGCATGATCCTACCATGGGTCTGCTCATCAGCTCCTGTAGCTGCTCACACGTCCCTTCACGGCTGGTGTCTTATCTCCCAGCAAGGTTCTCCTGCAGCCCAGGTGCTCAACCCTTATCTCCTCCTGCAGCCCCCAGCCTTTCTGACTTCCCCTGCTTGCTGCATATTGGGACGGGAGGAGGGAGGAGAGGCTCTCTGCAGCCCAGATTCCCATGGTGCAATCCAGCAAGGGCTGGGGTGCAAGTACAGGAGCTGTGGTGGGGATGGGAGGGTCAGAGAACCAGGCGTGCAGGGATGTGTATGTGTGAGTGCGTACAGTGTAGGACATGCTTTGGAGATCTGTTGGTGGGGGAGTTGTGTACCACGTACAGCAGAAAGACTGAAGGGGCCCATTTGTGTCGGGGAGCTGCATGCATACGAAAAGATGTAGTTCCCATATGTCTGTGTCAGTGTGTGTGTGTGAGAATATGCTGCCTACACAGCTCAGGGGGTGTGTGTCCTACCTTCTGCGTGCCCAGGGTGTATCTGTCAGCGTGGCGTGCTGGCTCTGCTGTGTGTACATCGTGGGTATGAGTCTGCGTGTGTGTGTAAGGTACTGGATAAAAGGGGAAATGGCTGGAAAAGCTATCCCCACTCCCATTTTAATCAGAGAAATGAAGCAGCTGTTGGAGTGAATAGACCCTGCACTAAAGCAGACGTCTTAATATCTTTTGCAGAGGAGGTGCATTGTGATTCATTCTGTGCATCTCTATTACTCAGCTTTTGATAGGGGCTTACTTGTCTCAAGTGCTTTTCATTATTGCCCTAATGCTATCTATTAACATACTGGATGGAGGCTCTTTTCTCATCTGGAGCATGCATCACTGTGCTTTTAAAGATTATGGGGCTTGCAAATACATAACACTTTACTGCCTCCCTGACATAATTTACTGGGAAAAGAAATACATGTAAATAGATAGGTAAATAGATAACCTAGTTGGAGGGCTATGGGAGACAGAGAGGCAGACAGACAGACCGACCCCAGCACAGAACTCAGCACACAGTTCATTTGTAATAAATGAGAAAAAAGCTGCTCTCAGTGTTTATTTACAAATTCTTGGCCACTGTTTGGTTTCACTTAGAAAATCTTTGTTCCCTAGTTCCCAGCCCCTGACCTTCTGGCTTCAGGGTGGGTCACCCACCAGAGACGGGGGCTGCCAACAGGGAAATGTTTTTGCACTCAGGGATGGGGGCATCATGGAGAAGAGGAGAGGACTGTGATGGAGAGACAGGTAACAGCATGTTGTGGATCCATGACCTGCAGGTGGAGACCCCCACAAAGCCCACAGGCCATGCAGGTGACCAACGGCCACAGCATGGACCAGAGCCACGGCCACACTCTGCTCTGGCAGGGGCCTCCTCAGCAACCTCAGGAACACCATTTCATCTTAGCAGGGTCAATTAAATACGTTAAAGACTGGTGAGGCATTTAAACACCCTGATGCGACTTATGTAGGCAGTCTCCATCAGGGGAAGATTACAGGTGTGGTTTTCTGGGTTAGTGTCATTACACAGTTATCAGTCATTGCGCTATTGCATGGCAGATGATGGCTGGATTTCCTGACGAGCACAATACTGAGACAGGACCAGGACAGCCCCAGAGCTGAGCTCAGGCAGCAGGATATTTCCATCGTCTCTTTTCCTTCAGGAAATGACTTTGCCTCAAAGCTAAAACTTTTTGCAAGAAAGAAATAAATTGGAATTGTAATTTAACAACAGCACAAGTGCTTCTTTCCTCAGCTCAGGATGACTTCTTGTTTCAAATTCTGTTGAACTGTTGCAAGAAATGTAATGGCA
Source organism: Eurypyga helias (assembly GCF_000690775.1). Taxonomy (NCBI): domain Eukaryota; kingdom Metazoa; phylum Chordata; class Aves; order Eurypygiformes; family Eurypygidae; genus Eurypyga; species Eurypyga helias. The sequence goes on along the minus strand of NW_010251443.1, from coordinate 25,114 downwards.
CGAAAGCAAAATTAAACAGGCTGAGATTGGCAGAACTGAATGGTTCAGCTGAGAGCACACATTTTCCTTCTTTCTTAATCTCTAATATTCTGGAAACCCATTTCCATGTCCTGTGCCCATGTTACAGACACCTCTAGCCTGCAGACTGCGCAGACCCCACACCCTCTGGTCTGTTCTCCAAAACCTGGAGGGACTGACTGGCAGGAAATGACCACGTTGACCCTCCCCAGCAAAGCAATCAGGGCCGGGTACATCCGTGCCCCACTCTTGGCTATTTAAGGCAGAATACTTTGGGGCACAGTTTGCAGTCATGTGGCGATGGCAGCAATGCAGACAGCCCAGCACTCTCCCCCTCTCATCAGCTGGCTTGCCCAGTAGTGCCAGGGCTGTTGGTTTAAACACGAGCTTAGCTGCTGGAGTGCTGAGCAGCAAGTCTTCAGCTGGCCAGAGGAACACACAGCCCCAGGAGCCTCTGACGACTCAGTGTCTGTGGTGGCCCCATGGAGCTGCTATGGTCCTGCTAGGAGATGCCAGAGGACACCCTACACTGTGCCCCTCAGACCAGGGCTGCACACATGCTTTGCAAATACTTATCCGGGCTCAGCACTGGAGCTCGAGGTTGTCTCACCAAACCAAGGGGAGTTTTCCTGCGGAGGAGGCATCCAGTACCCCCGGTTTATCATCCTCTGGTCTAAACGAAACAGGGGGACCTCAGCTGGACAAGAGTCCCTGCTGGGAGGGTGCATGCATGGCTGAGGTTAGTCTTGGCACCAAGGCACGAGATGGGCAGGAAGGGGGGTATCCTGAACTGACATAGGTCCCACTTTTGGTGGGGGTGGTTCTATTTCCCATGCTGGTTCAGGCAGGGTGTTGGAGAGAGCCCTCCTGTACCACCACCACCCCTGCTCTGAAGCATCGTGACTCTTCTCTCCTCCAGCCTCGTGGAACACCTGGCCCCAGGGCTGCCAGCATCCTCTTGGGAGCCCTTGACAGCAGCACCCAAAGGTGTGTTTCCCTGGGTACTCCTAACCTGTGAACACAGCTTCACTCTACTCAATAAATAACCTACAGGATATATTACAACCTTTTATAAACTGAGACTGATGCTGGCTCCTAGCTATGGTTAATCATATAAACTTGCCTAATTTTATTCTATCAGCCATCTTTTTGCTACATGCCAGATGCTTGCCTTAAATGAATAGTGTTGGAACAGCCAAGCATCAAGTTAACAGAATACCAGCAAACATTCCCGACAGCATGAGCAGTCTATAAAACCTGGCACTAAACTGTATTGGAGGGAGAGATAAACTCTCAGACAGGAGCTGGGAAGATGGTAGGCTTGTTTTTTTTCCAAATGGCTTCATGTAGCATGCGGTGCAGGTGTCGAAGGAGAAATCCATCCAGCTATGGAAGTATCTTTCTATCTAAGGCTGGCTACGCTATGAATCTTCTAATGGGATTAAGGCTTAATGTCCTAAATAGAATATGAAATAGTGCTTCCTCTTGCAGATCTGCCAGCTGTCTTCCAAACAGGGCAGAGAAACTTCCACCTTCTGCAGATCGAATCAGTCACTCTCTGAATTGATGGCAAGAGCCTCATCAACAAGATATAATGTTTTAATGATGTTGTGACACGACCTGACACGCAGTGTCATTTGATGGATTCTCTCATGTCACAGTGTATTTCTGACACAGAAAAATGTAACCTCTCTCCTCCCTTCCAAAAAAAAAAAAAAAGAGAAAGAAGGAGGAAAAAAATGTTCAACTCTCCAGTGCCTAAAATGCTTGGATCTCTTGCGGCTCATGGTGCTCAGTGGTGCCCCGCTTCAGCTCTGCAATTGCCTTATGCTGGGGAAGATGAATTTCCACTGTGTTTGTCTGTATCTGCTTTTCACCTCTGCATGGCACATTATCACTTGCTAATAACATGGAATAAATAGCATGGCATTAATAACTGGCATAAATCATTTCACCCCTATTTTCAGCTGTGAATCCTCTTCAAGTCACTTTGGACATTTTGAATTGTTTTCTCTCTACTGAGATTCCCAATCAGCATCCTTGAATGCTCCCAGGTCTACAGTTGCTTCTCTCCTAGTTTAGTGCATGGGCTGAGCATCTGGAGCTCGGATCAGGCTGGTTGCACCCAGCCCCTGATACCTGTGGATTTTCAAAGGACACAAGGTGTGTGTGAGGGGCATCTGACTCTCAGGGACATGTGGATGGATGTCCTCCACCCACCCAAGCTTTCACAGCACCCACTGGGATGCCCTCTGCTCTCCCCTCCCTGTTCCCCACAGCTGGCAATTGCAGTTTGGGCAGTAAATCTGAACCATCCAATCCTGCTAAATTATTTTCCAAATGACATGATTTCCCTGGTGCACATAAATGATCAATTTCATGTATTATTCCTAGCACTATTTTAGGGGAAAAAAAAAAAATCTCATTAAACTATCTTGATTAGAGAAAAGGGGCTGTCATCATTGGGTGGACAAATGGTGTGAGGGCACTCAGCTATTTCTCTGGGTGCACAGACACCTGCAGAAGAGGCCTTCAAAGACCTGAAGGTTATTTTCCCATATTACAAATGAGGTGAAGGTTAAAAAAGGTGATTAAAAGCATCTGGAAACCAAAATGTGACAGAGTCTTGCAGTAACCTCCAAGCAGCTTGATTTATGACAGGCTGGTCCCACCCGTAACAAGATTATAGATTCTCCACATCAGCCATTGTGATAAATACCAATTACCTACTTGAGTATTGCCATTCAAATTTGCCTAAGTAAGGAGCAGAATCATACATCTATGTTGATTACATATCAATGATGCCGTGGAAGCCTTTGCAACTTTTAGATCTGCTTAAGATATGCCGCCCTGATTTAGACAGCGATTTGCATACAATTTACCCATAAAGCTTTACTTTGAAAAGTATAATTACTTTTTTAATATTCTTCCTTCTGATTTGAATGTTAGAGAGGCCATATAATGAATTACTGCACTAATGAAGACAAACATGCGCTGGGGGTGTAAAATGGGAGCATTGTTAAATAAACTTCCTGCATGCAACACATTTGTTGTGGTTAATCTTTAAATGGAGGCTCCTATTAATACCAGCACTTTTCTTCCCGTAATTATTTTCAGAGGGATGTAAATCCCTGCCAGTGCTGCTCCAACGGTTTCACCTGCAGCCGCAGGCGGTGCAGGGAGGCAGGAGGGCTCTGGCCGCGGTGTCTGACCATGCTAGGGATCTGGCACACCTTGACCCAGCATCAGGCTCCAGCAAGCCCAGAGCAAAGCAGCGCCCTGTGCCCTGCACAGGGTCCTGGCCAGGAGAAATCCCTGCCAAGATCCTGCTAGGCTTTCCCTAGGCAGCAGGGTGGCTTTCATCACACAGAATGGGGACAGCACAAGTGGCATCTGCACAGGACCTAAGCATCAGCAGAGCTGGTTTCTGCTGCCCTGTCGCATTCAATGCAGAGCAGCAGATCCCTAGAGCTCTTCCTCTTTTGTTTTTCTTGTTCTCCCTAATCTGAGGATTCTCCCAAAGATCTGTGTTCATATCCATCATCCCCAGTATTTTGGCTAGCTAAAACCCTCTGGGATGCAGATACAGGCTGAGGGAGTCTTGGTAGGCAAAATAGTCATATTTGGACAGAAAGCCAACCATATCCTGGGCTGTATCCAGAGCAGCATGGCCAGCGGTTCGAGGGAGAGGATTCCCCCCCTCTGCTCCGGTGAGACCTCCCCTGGAGTTCTGTGTCCAGCTCTGGGGCCCCCAGCATCAGAAGGACATGGACCTGTTGGAGTGAGTCCAGAGGAGGCCACGGAGATGCTCCGAGGGC
>NW_010251443.1:0-21193 GCF_000690775.1 Eurypyga helias | reverse complement strand
GGGGCAGGACGGACACACTTTTTAATAGGGCCTCTTGTGATAGGACAAGGGGTCATGGTTTTAAACTAAAAGAGGGTAGATTTAGACTAGATGTAAGGAAGAATTTTTTTATTATGACGAAGGTGAAGCATTGGAACAGGTTGCCCAGAGAGGTGGTAGATTCTCCCATCTCTGGAAATGTTCAAGGTCAGGTTGGATGGGGCTCTGAGCAACCTGATCTCATTGGAGACGTCCCTGCTTACTGCAGGGGTGGGTGGACTAGATGACCTTTAAAGGTCCCTTTGAACTCAAACTGTTCTATGATTCCGTGACTAAAGAACTTGATTTCTGTTGCTCTCAGGAAAACTGCTTGCTGGGAGCAGTGGGGGGATCTAGTGATGGGAAAGGAGGTCTACTAGACCCAAGCAGGGATTCCCTAGCACTGGGACCAGTACCCTGGTCCAGGGTACGTGCTAGGGTTTCTTTTCAAAAAGCAAACCCACATTTCCTTTGCTGTTTGCATGCATGTATGTGGTGATGCTGAGCAAACCAACAGGGTTGGCCCCAGGCTGCCGGGCGGGGGACATGAAGGAGTTGGGAACAACTAGGGCAGGCTTGAGCATGGGGCTTGACACCGAGACCTTTGACATCCCAGTCCTGGGCCTGACCCTAGCACCCTCTAAGACCCTGGGCTGGTTGTATAATGCCTTTGCATTAGTACTCCCATTGCTGACCTCGCCAAAGGGCTGAGCATTTAGACCTTCATGTAGTTTAGAGAAGGGTTGTTCCTCCCTACGGTGTAGGAAGGGAGAATGATTCGGGGTTCAGGTTAGTGGGCCTTGGTAGCCCAGTTTCCACATGTCTTCACATAGATGTGACTCATCCTGTGGCCACACACACGAAAGCACACCCCGTGCACAGAGCTTAGGTGTTGTCTCCATCACCCCGTGTGGATGGGGTTACCGACCTCGTGTCTTCAAAATCTTGGCATGGCCACACTGCCTGTGAGAAGGAGAGAGCTCCAAGGGAGGAGCAGGTACCAGGAATCGGGGCTCTGTCTGGCAGAGGGCAGGGGGAGATGGGCTGTGCTGCCCCACAGGGTCATGGAGGCATGCTCCCCCTTCCCCACCCAGCAGGTGCAGGGCACCCCTGCCAGCCAACCCCTCTCCTCGTCTTGCCAAATGTTAGTGCTGATGCTTGACAGGCCCACTTAAAGAGCTTTAGCTAGTGCCTGGGAGATATTTCAGATCAAAAGGCTCTATCCCAGATGAGTGATTTCCCATCTGGCTGCCAGCAGCTCCCTGCTTTTGGCTGGGTACTACCTCCTGGTCCCCCCATGGAGAAGCACTTTCCCTAGAGGGGTTGACCCATCACAAAGGGCTTGTGGAGACTGAGGGAGGAAGGATCATGGAGCTAGACAGTGGCTCTTGGATTTGGTCTGTGGGAGAGGAGACACTGCGACCAGCTCCTCTTGCCTCCTGGCACAGCACCCATTGCATCCCTGACCAGCCCTTCTGACCCAGGCCAGCCCAAGTGTTGCTCCTCAAAGGACCTGGAGACTCATGAAGATACAGATGCCACCTCTCTGGCTCTCCATCATACTCCAGAGACCAAGCATGATCTCTCACTTAAGCCCATCTCGCTCCCTCTTCCAGTCAAAGCCCCTTGATGTCCCTCATCCAGGGTGACACTCCCCGGTACCTGAGATCCTGCTGGGACAGTGTCCACACACATATAAAGTCTCCTGTTGTCTGATTGTTTCTGGTTCCTTCCTCCTCCTCTTCTTTTTCCTAGAAGCTCCGAGTGCAGGACAGCTGAGCAACCTGCCCTCTCCCACTGCTGGTCCTCACACATGCTGCTCCCTGGGCAAAGCCACTGCCCCTCTCTCTGGCTCCGCACCTCATATGGACACTTCCCAGGGATGCAGGTGGCTCTGGTCTGTGGACAACCTGTGCCAGTGGTTCTCCAACTTTCTCCACTTGTGGAGTCCCTGTACATTCAGCTCCTGCTCCTGGGCTGCTCTCAAGTCTCCTGTTCAGGACTGTTGGATGGAGCCAGACACCCCCAGGCTCTGTGGACTGAAGCCTGGCTTGCTGTACCTCAAGTTGATAGATCCATTTGTCCCAGCACTTCTCCACCCAGGTTGTTACCCTGCTCTTGCTTGTCCTGGGAGCTGAAATGTGGTTTGACAGCCTGCATACCCTCCCATGGCCCCGGCTGACAGCACTGGCCCCCACCTTCAGGCTCAGCCCGCAGCCTTGATCCTACGTGTACTACTTTGCATCTGAGGCTATTCAAACATATTTTGTTGGAATGGGCCCAGCGAGGGAAGCGATCCAGCTCTGTGTGACTGCCTCATTATACACCACTCTGTCAATCTTTATGTCATCTACAAATTTTATCCGCAGAGATTTGGTATTTACTGCCCAGTTATTGATGGGATGGTGAATAGCATCTGGCCAAATGCTGACACCTCCTCAACACAGGGATGTGGCCAGCCTGGGATCATTTCCTGATTTCATCCCTGACCTTCAGGATGTCACTTAGCTCCGTATCTGCAAAGGTATTCACACACATAAAGCCCCACACCACTGACAGTAAGCACTAAGCTTTCACACGCCTGATTTCCTGGCATCATGTGTGTCCTGCGTGCTGCAGCAAGGTCCACTGGAAGCACCAGTACCTTCACAGAACCCACTTAAGAGCTATCAGATCCCACGTTTTCTTTCCCCAACATGAGACACAGCCTCCTCCAAATACTTAGGTTTCTGCTCCTGACAGAAAGAGGCCTGATCCTGCCTCAAGGGAGCTGCCAGGAGACCCTTGTGAAAGGGGAGTCAAGGTGCTGGCCATGGGGACGAGCAGCATCACAGTGCAGGGTAGAGAGATACTGGGGGGAGAGATACTGGGGGGAGTGTGTGAGTAACAGCACAGTCACTGCCTGTGCTCACAGCCCGCTCTGCTCTGAGGGAGAGTGTTTCCCAAACCCAGGTCACCCAAGATATTGTCTTTCCTTGGCCCATCTCAATCTGTGTTCCACATGGAGTCTAAGAGGCCTGCAGACGTAGCAGGAGGCTACATGAAGACCTCACCTGCCCACTGCAGAGTTGAGCTGGCCTTCACCCTGGACACTACCTGCACTGTCATATGCTCCAGCACAACTATTCCCCCGGCACCAGAGCTGTGCCAAGATCCCTACCAGCAGCTCCCAGTGCCCTCGTGCTCTGCCCTGGGAGAGGCATCCTGCAGCAGTGGCAGGGAGACTGGGGGGTGTCTGACATGGCAGCAGCCTGCCTGCATGGGCAATCAGCTCCTGAGTGTGGGACTGGGTAATGAAGGATGGGAACGCATCAGCCTTGGCATTGCACAGCCCTTCCCAGTCCTGCTGGAGGAGAGGAGGGGCAGAGGAGGAGCAGGCCAGATAATGACCTTGCCCGGCTTGTTAACCTTTGTCTCTCCCTGTAACGTACTTGGCTGCTTGACTCTCTTTTGTAATTAAAGTGTAGTGTAGTTTAACAATTAACAGGTCTGAAGGAAGTGCTTTCCAGCATGAACTTACGTGGAGCTGCAGAAACAGTCCAAGGCTGCTTGAAGTGAGAGCTGTCCTTGAGAAGGAGAGCCTAGTCATGTCACGTCCCCATCTGCACCCCCTGCCAGCTCTTCCTGTGTCACCAGTGGCTGTGGTGCTGGGTTGGAGGGGCTGGAGCCCAGCAGAGCAGCAGGAGTCACTCCAGTCTCTGCAAAATGTACCTCCTGCTCATGACTGACTCCGCCAAATTGCTGGGATCTGGTGTGAATTACGCAGCTCTGGTCTGCCAGGGCAAGACAGAGCTGGCTGAAGCTGCTTCTGGAGGAAGCTGAAACCAGACGTGCTCTAGATAAGGCCCAAATATTTCACAGCATGGGGACTGAGCAGCCAAGCATGCTGCCTAGGCAGCGCTGAGTTCCCCATCCCTGCTGCCTCCCAGTCCAGATCTGAAGGGGGCCTGAGGATCACTGCCTCCCAGTCCAGATCTGAAGGGTGCCTGAGGATCATGTTCACTCTAAGAGGATCTCAGCTGATGGCTGGGTCAGTGTGCACATTATCTGGCAGTCAGGCCAGATGGTGCCGTGCTCACTCTGGTCCCTGTGTATGGTGGTGTCCAGAGGAAAGATCTTTGGAGACTTGCTGCCCTGGTTGCCTGGTGGAGATGCAACGCCTCCAGCAATTTGGTATGGTCTGCATTACTCTTCCAGGGTACTCATTAAAGGAGAGCCCCAACCTCGGGTTTTGAATGACCAAGCATGAGTGTCTGCAGTTGGAATGCCTCCACGGAACCTGGCCACCATGGGGACTTGTCCAGCACCTGGTAGAGTCCAGCTCTCCTAAGCCTGCTCTGGAGGTGATGAATTGTTGATGGCATCTGCGTTGCTGGCAGGTGATGGACTCTGCTGGAGGGGCGGCTGACCTGACGGAGGTGTCAATGGGCAGATGCTCACCTTCAGCCAGACAGCTCCTCCTGTAGACCCTGTGGACTGTTCCCAGCAGAGAGATCTTGAGCAGGGTGATTACCCAGTGCCTGGGGGTCTGTATCAGAAGCCAGACTTTGCTGGCACCTTTGGACCAGGAGAGCCAGGGATACTGGCTCTCAGTGCTGAGAGGACCATTGTTTTATGGAGGGCAGAGACACATGCACATGAAGATGGTCCAACAAATCTCATGCCATGCCGCTGAGCACCAGGCCTGGGATGCTTTTTACTGTGGTTTGTGATGCACGTGATGTGCACACTGATCTGTACAGCGAGCCTGAGGGAGCAGGCTCAGTGAGGGTTAACCTGGGGATCAGCCAGGCAGCTGCCAAGGCACTATAGATTTTGGAGCAGTAACTCTTCAGCTGGAAAGTGAAAAGGGGACAGCTAATGAGGCTCATGAGATCTGTTAATACTTAACCTAATGCAACACCTACCAGCCCCACCAATAAATCAGACACGAGCGCCAGCCACTTGGTCTGCCAGCAAAGCCCCAGCATTCATGGGGACTCCTTCCCTTTCACTGGCATGGGGTCTGAGTTTCCCCTTCCTGCTCTTCTTTTCCAGTAACGTGGTGAAGACCAGCAATGCCAGACCCCTGTCATTGGGACAGAATGCTTGAGCTGTCTGGAGGGTGGCCAGAAACACCAACTTGGAGGGATCATGGGATCGACCCTGGAGAGGACATGAGCATGGGGAAGTTCAGCCTAATGGTCTGAGAGTGAGAGGTATGGTGAGGGTGTGCGTGCAACTTGACATTCAGGTTTTTAAAACCTCTCTAGGAAAATCTAGCTTTGGTTTAATCAGCACTGATTAGCCTCCACTGCCAGAGCAGGGAGTGATGGCTGTCCATAGCCCTGCACACACTGAGGGCTTGATTTGCAGCGCTTGCTCTGATTCTCAAGCTGCTCCGACATGTCTGTGCTCCTGCTTGCTGCTGTGGTTAATTTCTCATGCAAAAATCATGACCAAATAACAGAGTAGAGCCCTCCTAGTGGGACTGCGTTACAAGGTGGTGTGTAAAGAGGTGTCCCCTACTATGAGAAATACAAAGAGTGCTTCTCCCTGGGAGGTGTAAGACATTTCCGCTGCAAAGTTAGCCCCCAGTCCAAACTTTTCTGACATCCCTGTAACAACAGAAACCAACTGATCTTGTTAAACCACATCAGGGGTCCTTCAGTGGTAAAGGAAAGGAAGAAAATTATCTGCTGTCCTGTTGCGGACACATTTCTGGCCTCATGGTCTGATGTGCAGGTTGGGGCTGGGGAGAAGCCAATCTTTATTTGCCGGCACTGTTGCCATGACAGACATCACTGTTACAGAAGGGCACCTAAAAACAAGTTGCAGGAAATGCCAAAGCTTCAAATGTTCCTGGGCTGGGTGCTTGAGCCTGAGTGAAGATGGCACAGCTGGATTCCTGGTCAGAAGATGTGGCACCACATGGGCAGAATGCAGATGACTCCCTGCTTAGGACCTCTTTGTGTCTGCTCCTTGGTGTATATCTGCATCTGACATCTCTGTTCTTATTCTGCCTGTGGCACTCATGGAAAAAGTTGGGATCTATTGGCGTGACCCAAAAACTCACAGGCTGTTGGCTCTGGGAACTGGTCTGGACACCTTCAGACAGCTGTGGAGGTGGCTGCAGTAAGGCTCTCCAGAATTTGCTATGATTACACCTGAGTGAAAAATCATACATTGGATCAGCAGAAATGATACTAAATCTGTGTCCTTTACAAGATAGGCAGCATTTCAAAATTATCTGTTTTAATGACCAAGGATTTCCATTGGTTTTATCTCCTTCACCAAAAAGGCAAAAGCGAAAAGAAAGGAAAGAAAAAAAGAAAATAAAAGAGAAAGGGAAAGATGAAACCCCAGGTCTGGAAACTCCTGTCTTTTGGGAGGAGCACCAGGACATATGGAATAAAGCAGAAAAATTATTTTTGGGAAAAGTCTATGGATGGTACATTTCTCTTAGTCCTCATAATATTGCTACAGTGATCCCCAGGACAATCTTGGCAGCACCTGCCCTTGGTGGCGGCTGATGGTTGGGGTTTTACTGGTTTCTGCCAACACACTGACTGTTGATCATCTGGATGTAAGTCGAGCTGATACACCAGGAAGGAATTATTGAGCTGAGCCTCTGATGTCATGGACATTTGCCTGCTGTCCTTAACACCACTAGAAATCCACAGTGAGGAAACTCCGAGAGAAGTTTACATTTCTACTTGATGTGTTGCCAATCACTGCCATTTCATGGAATATGAGTCATGTTCCTGTAGCAAGAAATAATTTTCTCTGATAAATTCAGCAGGTCTGTGCTAACCTTGGATGAAAGATGCTCTGAGACTGTGGGTTTCCCTGGTGTTTCTATGCTCTGTTCCTGACCCTGGCTACAGATGTCACGTGTGTGTGTGTGTGTATCTTTTCTGTCAATAATATTTTCTGGCCACTGTGGGACAGCACGGGCTGTTTGGTCTCAGGTAGTGCCCATCTGTGGATGATGTTAACAGTTCCAGTGCCATGAATTAAGTCTTGAAACATAAAGTCTTGGCATTTCTTTCACCTGATACGTTTCCATGTTCTTTTTTGCTTGGTCTTTCTGTGAACCTGGGAGACATTTTGCAGGGAGCATTTTCTTCAAAATGGTCAAATTCTGGTTTGGGTTGTTGTCATGATAAGTACCCCGAATGTCTGCTGTTGTGCTTTGTCACTCTCTTCAGGGACCCTTGAAAGGCCAGCACTGAAGCAGCTCTCCACTAGTCACTATTCAGACAGTGGTTTTTCACTATCATGACTGCTGCATGCTGCCTAACAGGTGCTCTGGACAGGGATTTGGATGGTAGCTTCCAAACAAGGATGGAAAAACACAAATTGTCCTCCCCCCAGAATCATAAGACTAGCTCAAAAATCAGAAGATTTGAAAGCAATTGCTGGGGTGCATCCTGCCTTCTCGGGATGCTTTCATCATCCCATTTACAAGCAGCCTCTACCAACATATGCCCTAGAAACTTGCACATTTGAGAGCGAGGCAAGACTGCTTTGCTCACATGATGCCGGGGCCGGAGGCTATGTGAGTATAGCATCAAACATCACAAGATGTACATTGAGATCACGAGACATGGTCTCTCTGCAAAGACTTAGGGCTGACCTCTGCCTTCCCCAGAGTCCAGGTATCAGCAGAGCATCCCCACAGGATGGTCTCTTCCCCCCACCAGGTCATTGCCTTGAGCTTCCATCTGCTCCTTGGAGGAGCACACAGGAGGAGGATGGTCACAGGCAGGACCCTGCTGACTTCGAGCCACAGGGGATGGGTGATCCTTTGCTAATCATCCGGACACAAGGTGACACAAGTTTCATTCCATAGTTGTCAGGTGCCGACCCTCCTCCTGGGACTGGAGTGGACTCCTGTCCTGGCAAGGAGGCAGGTCTAACCAGGCTCAAGGGAGACTGGCTGCAAGAGCGAGGGACCATGACCGAGGGCCTGCCAGTACACGTCCCTGGTGGTTTTCTGTGTGTGACAAGTCAGAAAGCAAAATAAAAAGAAGGCAAGCAGTCAGCCAACCCACTTAACTGCAGTTTTCCTCCATCAGGATCTATTTAGTTTTATTCAGCCTGACATGGCTCAGAGAGAAGAAGAAATTCTGAGAGCCTAAAGCCAGAGGGAGACCACACAGTGTGTGCTGGCCGTACTGGGGGAGCTCGTCTCCCTTATTGCATCTGACATCAGGCAAGAGGAGCCAGGGTCTGTGGCTGTGGGTGTGAGGAGGCTTTCCAGGGACAGACCAGCCTCCCGCACTGCATGCCGGCCATGCAGACATCAGGATCCTGACTTCACTGGCCTGCAGGCACAGCTCCTGAGAGCCTGTTGGACCCTGCACTGCCCTAGTCCCCAAGCCCCTGTGTCTCCATCACACAAGAGAAGGTGGCTTTGGGCAAGAAGCTCCAGCTGCAAGTTGAGGAGGATGAGGTTAAGCTGACACACTGAAATCCACAGCTGGATTTTGTGAGTGGAAACACATCTGTATCATTGCTTTCCAGGAAAGCCCCTTTTTCATCCCAAATTGAAAGGATTTAGCAGTCTGTAATGCATAGAAAGGGAAGGAGCAGACGCATCAGGACTCCCTGCTCCCTGAAGCACATCCCTTGGTTGGGGGATTTGTCATACACCAATGCATTGGGAAGCAGTGGGATCCAGCAGGAGAATGATTGAAGGCTTCCAGGCCAGGGCAGGTAGATGGTTCCCAGCCTGTGGCCAGTACTACACAGAAGTTGCAATGTTCCCATCAGATGCCAGCATTTTGGGTACGGCTCCTGCCAAGGATGACAGCAAGTCATCACACAGCACTGATCCAAGCGAAGGTGTCTGACAGGATAGGAGATGTGACAGCACTGTCAAAATGATGTTGGAGAGGGCATATGTCAGTTTGGGGCTCCATAATAATGATGCCAGAAGCTGTCCCTTGGCCCATCCTGCCTCACTACCAGCCATTTCTTATCATCCTCCAGTCAGGAATTAAGCAGCCACTATGTAAGAAACACACCACATCACCCAAGGACCTCTCTCTCTGCCTTGGTCTGGAGCAACAAGTAGCAGGAGATCAGCCTATACTTGTCAGCACAGCTCTGCAGGACAGCCAGCCAGCTGAAGACAGAGATCTGCATTGCCGATGCCAAGCTATCCCGGACAGGACAGTCCTGGGGGAGCTCAACACACCTCTGGCAGAAGCACAAACCTGTATCATAGATCACTTTTCCAGCTCAGATTCTCCACATATTCCCATCCCCACAGGGATGAAATCTGCACTTTCCCAGAGGTCCAACAATGACACTAGGCCTGAGCTGACCAACCCCAAGAGCTAGCAGAGCCCCTGGTCCTGTCCATATGGGCTGTTCAGAGCTCCTTCACAGGTGGCTGCACAGACCCCATTCACCCAGCTCCCCTCCTGAGCAGTTTTGTTACAGCAGCATCACCGTGAGCCAACTTTGTGATTTGATCTCGCACTACCTGCCACCCAAATCATTGCTGCATCGATCGCCTGCCTGTCTAGGGCTCTCCTCTCTTATACTAGCACATCAATCCTAACTGCTTGTCTCCATTCCCAAATCAATCCTGTCCTGTCTGCTTTGGAGCTGGAATTTCGGAGTCTGTATTTCGCTGGAGGATATGCTGTGAGTTGGCACCACACCAAGAACAGAGCGCATCTTACCCACACCGAGGCCTCCTACTGCAGCACACTGGCACAACCAGCACCCTGGGCCTCCATCTGCACATGGCATCACCCCCCTTCTGGTCTGTCCTCATCCAGGGACTGTCCACCCTTGGTCCAGGAAGGTGCAGGACCAGGGAAGGCTCAGAGAAGAGCAGTAGGAATGAGTGGAGGTGTGCAAGGCCTGGCTGACTGGGAGAGACAGAGTGGCTCAGCCTATTTAGTTTATCAAAGGAAGGTTAAGAGGCAACTTGATCATAGTCTATAAATACTTATAGAGGGAGGAGATTTCTGATAATGGAGGGGTTTTTAATCTAGCAGATAAAAAATATAATGAGATTCAATGGCTGGAAGCTGAAGCTAGAAAAACCTAAATTGGAAATAAGATGCATCTTTTAAACAGGGAGTATAATTAACCATTGGAGCAATTTGCCAAGAGATGTGGCGGATTCTCCATCATCCATGGTCTTTAAATCAAGAGTTTCTAAAAGACATGCTGTCCCTCAGTCAGACGTCACTAGGTGCAGCAGTGTCATTGCCTGGGGAGAACAGTGCCCTGCACTTCAGGAGTCACAGGGGTGCCCTTGGTGCACTGTGGAGACCCCTAAAGCCCCTGTTGCCCTCTCAGGCTGGATTCTCCATCACCTCGCAGCCCATGTGCCAATTTGCACAGGGGGAACAAATTGCCAGATAAGAATGTGAGTGTGTCCCCTCTTCCCACCCTGAACTGAGGGACAGAGAGAGTGAGGAGACACCCTGTACCTCCCATTTGCCCAGCTCATGGATGTGTGATGTGGATGAGACTGGAATAAACTCAAGGCACACATGGAGAGGAGATCCAGAGCCAATCAGCTCCCACAGCCCTTCTTGTCCATGTGCCAGAGAGGAGGGCAGGAGAGCAGGATCGCCACTCAGCCTTGACTCCCTTGCAGAAGGCTGCGTGCAGCCACCCACCACGTCCACCTGCCCTGTCCCCCGGGACAGACCCACGGGCACCCCACAGGCTCTCCACGTGAAGCAGCGTGGGTCCTGGCCTTGATGCCTGCTGCTCAGGGCGGCACCTCCCGAGAGCCCGACAGGCATGCACACTCCCTCGCTGGTGCTGTTCCTTCCCTGCTTCTTTTTTCCTCTTGGTTTCTTTCTTGATAATTTTTCCTTGCTGCCCTAATTTTTTTTTTTTTTCACCTATAATTTTCTCCATTGACTTTAATTAAGCTCTCCCCAGGCTCGCTCTGTAGGCAGGCTTCCCTGGGTCTAATTAGACTCTCATCATAAGTAATCTACATGGAAAGCAAACATGTGTGTGTGTGAGAGAGCCAGTGAGATTTATAGAGAGCATGCAGGGAGCAGATGGGTGCATAAAACACTACAAATAATTCCGGTGCAGATGCAGAAAAGGCAGGCGCTATGGTGGGGACTGGAGTCTTCCCCACATGCTCCCATAAGTCAAATCTCTGTCTCTCTCTCTCTAGGTATCACCACATTTCCCACAATAAAATCAATAGTGCAGATCAGAGTAAATCATCTTTGACTGGGAAAGCAGGAGTCGTTGATAGCAGTGATTCCCAGATGAGACTTAAGGAGATGTCTCACACTGATGTGTTCCTAACCATGTACTTAAGATCCAAGGTGTACGCTGAGGTAATGATCAGAGGTAGGCTGCCTGTCGTGACAGCTTGGTCCTGTTCACTCAGGGATGGAGAATGGTTTACCATGTGGGGCGAATTGCCTGGCACAGCCCCAGAGCTGGCTGCCCCACACACCTCCCCAGCACAATGCTGCCAGGAGAGAAAATTGCCCTGAGAGGAAAAGAGAGCTTGGAAAGGGGCAGGTGTGAGACTAAGGAAGGGAGATAAAAATACCCACCTGCCGAGGGGTTGGGAGATGGTTCCCCCCACAATGCTCACCTTCTTACCTGCCTCCGGCTGCCTGCTGCCTGGGAGCCACGGACAGCCTGACCTGCCCTGGGATGGGGCTGTGCCTGGAGCCAGGAAAGGGCTTGGGCCCCCATTGGTGGGTTCTGCTGGGGTGTCACAGCAGACTCAGACACCCACACTGGGAATGCACTGGGAGCACAATGACAAACGACTGGGAATGGGTGGGAGAGCTGCATCCTCCCACAAGCACCCCAAGAATGGACCATCCTGCTGTGGGGTACACTGGAAACTTCCAGCTGAGACAGGGGTCTGAGCAGCTTGGGGGAGAGGGAAGCCAAGGTCTGGCTCTAGACACAGCTCCATCTCTGACTCTTCGGTTCTCCCTTCATCGCTGAGGTCATCTGCTGTGTCTGGGGTGGGGAGAGTGACCCAGCACCTGCCGTGGGGCTCTGTGCTCCTCTCCTTTAAGTT
Organism: Eurypyga helias; assembly: GCF_000690775.1. Lineage (NCBI taxonomy): Eukaryota > Metazoa > Chordata > Aves > Eurypygiformes > Eurypygidae > Eurypyga > Eurypyga helias. The sequence goes on along the minus strand of NW_010251443.1, from coordinate 9,150 downwards.
CCTTGGTCTTTGGTGAGAAGGAGGTGTTCTGTATCCTGTCTGGTCCCCAGCCCCAGAGGGATTTTGTGCCTCTATCACACACCCGTACCCTCACCCCAAGAAGCATGGGCAACTGTGTCCTGCAGGGTGGAAGCCACCAGAGATGCTAAGGTGCTTCTAGGATATGGTCTAGGTTGTGGTCTGTGCCCCATTGGCTGGGCTCACCCTTTTCCCCTCTCAGTGTGGCCTTCCTTTCTTTCTTAGCATCCTCATCCTCTTCATCATTGCTCAGGGATAGGACTGGCAACTGATCACTCCCTGAGGAGTCCCACCACTTCATCCGTGCCCCAGAGGCTGATCGGAATTTCTCTAGGGCATGTGCCATTCCCAGTGATTGACCCAGGGACAGAAATGTGGCTTTATAGACTGTGTGTCCAGCACAGGGCAGTAACAGTGTGTTACACCCTAGAGCACAGCCACCCTGCAGTACTCACAGGGTCATCTCTGCCCTTGGAGAAGAGAGGCAAAAATCCCTACTCTGTGCTGTGCTGGGCAAACACTGGCCAGGAAGACATGTACCGAGTGGCTTCAAATGAGAGATAACATGAGAGCTTGTAGATGGGTGAGTACAAGGTGTCTACATGTGGCAGTGGTGTCTGTACACCAGCAGCCTCACAGGGTTTGGACATGCTCCCATGTTTGCTTTGCCCCAAGGCATTTCTGGCCCTCAGGTAGGTAAGGGAGGCTCATGGTGTGAGTATGTGGTGGCTCTCCTCCCACCAGACCCTGAAATGTCCCTCCCTAGCACCCTGCTTAGAAGGATGGTGTGGAAATGGGCTGGCATGATGGAAGAGCAGAGAAGAGTCTCTTCTGCTGTACCATGGAGACAGTGTCCCCCCTTGGGTGGTCTATGCTCGACACTGTCATGTGACACTAGCCCTACATGGGGTGTGGGGGCACCCAAGTCCAGCCTGTGGGTTGGATGCCCAGCATTACGTTGCACGCATATCCCACCTACCACTGGAGCAGGGGTTTGGGCTCATCCTGGACTGCGATCATGCATGTTGGCCACCGTGTGTACAATAATGGTCTGAATTGCTGAGGACAATGACAACTTGGGCCCAGCATGGAAGCACATTGACGCTGGCTCTTGGCAAATTGTACCTAATGGTCATGCGCTGACAGAGAAAGTTCTGGCCATGGGTCGGGGCCCATAATTCATGGAGTTTAAAGACAGAAGAAATCATTGAGCTGTCCAGATCTGGTGGTTTCAGTTTTTTTCTGCTGTGAGCCATCATGGGCAGGTTCTTGGACAGGTAATTTAAGCCCTGTTGGCAGCCTCTGGATCTTTTTCTTTGCCTTTGAGGACTTTTCTGGCTGGTCCTGCGATGTTTACTAACATAGGCTGGAAATGTAAAGATTTGGTCTCCACTGCCTCCAAGATGAGAAGCTTTCCTATGCTGATTTGCAGTTTGAGCCCAAAGCTTGCAGCTGAAATATCTTTGTAGAAACATCAAGTGATGGAGCCTTGCCCTTCTGTAGTTTAACTCCCTTGTACTGAAACATCTGCTTTGATTCAGAAAAAATGTTTCTAGCTGGGTGTCTAACCTAGAGACTTTGCCACTGTAGACAAAAGAGCTCTGCCAGACCTGGGATTTAATCCCCTTCCAATTTACAATCCTTCTGGTTGAGTTGTACTTACTAAGTGTTCCCCTGCTAGGTGTATTTTTCCAGCCCTTGTATCATTTCTGTGGCTCTTTCCTCAGCATCTGCAAACTTTCCACAACCTCTAGAAAATCCAGACACCAAAACCACATCCAGCATTCCAGTACATGCCTCAGCAACACTTTTTTGCACAGTGTATAATTAGGCTGTGAAAGTCATGGCCACACTACGTCATAAAGACCAAAAGCGTAAATGTCTGGAAAGGCAGGTTGGGCAAATTCCTGGATAATAGGGCCACCGATGGCTGCCACAGGAGCTGCTGGCCTGACCCAAATGCAGTTCTGGGAGTCCCTGGATCACTGTCAGAAGCCAGGAAAAATACTGTGGGAAAGGATGGCTCAGTGCTAGCCTTGCATCTCTGAGCATCTGCTGCTGACCTGGTTGGAGATGGCCCAGGAGTTAGATGGAGTTTGTGTCCCGCACAGTCCAGCCACTCTAATGTCCTTGTTTGCATGGAAAGAAAGAGATTTCAAATGGTCAACCACCAGCTTCTGTGCAGGTGGGTCTCTTGGGCTGCTTACCCCAGGCTCCTCTGCAGATACTGGAGACAAAAGGTCATTGCCAGGACTTGAATTAGCTTGTCCTGAGCCCCTCACAGGCTTGTCCAGAGAGTCCATGAAATCTAAATGACAAAAATGGGCTCTTGCATCTCCAGCTGTCAATTACTAAAGACTGTTGATTGCAACAAGGCAGACAACTCATCCCCTTGCTGCTGACCTGCAGGGGTGGGAGGCATGAGTCCCATGGAAACACCATCCTGAACCACCGTGGTGCCCCACTGCCTCTCAGAAAGGAGGATGGCAACCTTGGCTATACCCCCTCTGCAGGGGCCATGGTCAGCCCTGCAAGCTCCCACTGCAGATGGAAAGTATCAAGGTAGGCATGGCTCTCCACCACCTCCTCCCCTTTCGATTCCTCAATACCATGATTATGCATGAGATGAATCCTAGCTACCTCCAGATGGCTGGGGAAAAACAGTCAGCTTCCAAGCTGGTACTGTGTCCACAGACCTCCTCCAGAACCCCATGGTGTGGATGCTCTCCAGAGAAGAAAATGAAGTGGAGGGATGATGGGCAACTAGAGGAGACAGACATCGGCAAAGGCAGTTCAGCCTCTCAGGCAACAGTTGCAGTGAGTAACTCACTACAGCTACATCTCTCTCTCCAGCAACTGCTGGACCTTCACTGTGCTCTTCTGATGCATATAGGGCCAGCCAGAGTCTAAGATCTGGACCTGCCCAATATGATGTACCTAATTTCTCTGGTCACAAAATCATTTAGCATCAAAAGTGGAGGGCTGCAGACACCCTCAACCAGTTCTTTTCAGACTCTTGACATGTGAAATTAGACTGATTATTCAGAACACTATTATTTTTAGGATGATTTGAAAATGTTTGTTCCATGTAGATGTTGTTTGGCATTCTCCTTAGATACAAAGAGGCTGAAGAACCCTTCATTGTCCTCTGCGTGTTGCAAGGGCTTCCTTCCAAAATATACAGAACAGAAATACTCATTGGTACATCTGCCTCTCCTCCCTTGTTATCAGCAATTTTACTATGTCTATGTAGTACAACCTTTGCCATTACTAGGATTTATTTTATTCCTAATATACTTCTAAAACCTCTTCACCTTGCCAGCCCATAAGCTTGTCCCACTACTTTTGCCACTTGTGACTTGAGGACTGTTACTCTCCGGCCAGGGGAGCAGCAGTGGAGAGGTGCGAGTGGCTGGAGAGCCAAGGGAGAGGGATGGGAGGATGGATGAGTACCAGAAGGGTATGGGAAAGATCAGAGTTGTGACCACAGTTCTGTGCTCCTCCTGGAGGGCTCACTGGAATCACCTGTGCTGTGGGTGTTGCAAAACCCAAAGCTGGCTCTGGTGACCTTGGCAGAGAGGATGGGTGAGGCTGGTGACTGACAAGTTGGGGGGACTCGGGGCTGTGCTGGCATAGTCACCCACCCAGCTTCTGCCAAGGATGTTTCAGAGCAGCAAGGTGCTGCAGCCCAGAGTTTCACCACTGCTGCTCAGGGGCACAGCTGAAGTACGCCCGCATCACAGCCCCTGTCACTCTTCTCCCTTGGTGGCACCCACAGGCGGGGGGTTCCCATTTGCTGTCCTCAGGGGAGGTTTGGCTACCAGGCTGGAGGGCAGGGAAACACCATCCCTCTCCAGCATATAGTCTGTCCCTTCTTTGGGATAAATACCACCTCCTCTCTACAAACTGTCTCCACTCTGGGTATTACCATCTCCTCAGACTGCTCTGGCCCCATGCTCCTCCAGGGACTTCAAACGGGAGTGACGGAGTGAGACACGCCTGTCTTCCAAATTGTAGCTGAGCCATGGTGGGGACAGTGCCCAGTCAGGTCCTGCTGATGAGCAGCACCACAGCCTTTTGTGGTGCCCTGGAACAGGGGAAGGAGCACCTGACTCAAACCTGACTGGGATCTGTCAGCCACCCCTATGCTACTCACACATCAACGGGGCATGGAGCTCTCCTGGTGCTGGAGTTACCCCTGAATCCCATCTGTGAGCTCTGGGTGTGTGGCCAGGAGCAGGAACCAGCAGGTTTCCTGTACCAAGTAATCTGCAGACTGCTGGTCCCCTGCTTGTGGTGGCCCAACCGTATTGCCAAGGTGCAGAGAGATTTGCAGCCAAAGGGGCTGATGAAGAATTGTTAAGTCTGCCACAGATGTCCCACCATCACAGGAGAACTGTGCTGTTCCCAGCAGAGCTGAGCTCAGGGCAGGCTGTGCACACACTCGGGAGGAGATGTGCCCACAACTGACTTTGGGATGACTGTCCCTGCTCCTTTTGTGTCATGTCAGGATGTCCAGAGGATGTTCTCCATTGTCCCCAAGGCACAGGCGACAGCTGGGCACTCATGTGTGAATTCTCTGGGCTGGCAAACAGCTGCTGATACGGCTCATTCTTTGGGAACATCTGTAAGTGGAAGTTCACCAGAAGAGGGATTTGCCTCTGTGATGGGACATTATCCAGGCAATGCCAAAGTTTAATGGCTGAGCAGTGAGAGACCTCTGCCAAATGGTCTGTGGTCTGTCTGTGGTCCCCTAGTGCAAGAGCTACAGGGACGATTTCCCTGGATAATAAGTTCTCAGTATCATTCTGGAGGGAAAGATCCAGAATTTGGCTGCACTTCAACAAATCACTGAAAGCAAAATGGGGCATGGGGAGGAAATTGTAAGATTTCCGTTTAACATCCAAAGACGACTTTTTCTTTTAAAACTGACCATGTTGAAGGGGTGAAGTGAAATCCAAGAGGAGAAAAGATATGAACCCAAAATACATTTTATGTGGAGTGGAATAAGTTATTTCAGGTGAACTCAGAATGTTTCATTGTGTCATTGCCATGAAAAGAAAACAGGAAATTTCTCATTTGATTTAGGACTAACCACTCATCTTTAGTCTTGCATTTTGGTCACCAAATGAAATGTCACAGGGCTCTGCCTGAGCCTGTGATGACTTTCTGCAGGAGCCTGAGATATTCTGAATTGTTGTCATTACCTCCATGGGGAGGGAAATTCCCACCTGCAGCATCTCCTGGCTCTCAGCCTTCACCAGCCCCATCCCTGGTGCAGAACAGCCCCTGCCTGGTCCACACGCAGAAAGGGAAGGACGTAGGGTGGAGGGCACAAGTCCAAAGCCTCTTGTGTTGCCCCTACGCATGTCCAGCTGCAGGGTCCATCCAGCCTGATTGCGCCAACCTCCACTGCACTGAGCTGATAAACCACACATTGAATATTTGGTTCAGATATTTAAATACATTCTAGGGTTCAGATCACAGCTTCTCAACAGCAGTTAAATAAGTAACACATTCATATTTTGTAAACTGTTTCTCACAGCTTGTTTATTTAGGGTTATAACTCGATTTGGGCTCCTTATGGAAGTGTGACTCATTGTTTAATGTGTCAGCTCATTAGCAATACTTGTTTTTGCCTTATATTTCTGTGCTACCACTAATTGCTGAGCCCACTGTGAGCTTCAGCTTCCAATGACACTGTGGAAAATGCAAGAAAATAGATCAGTTACTAGATAAAAGACAACAGAAATAAACTCATGAACCTGCAGAGGAAGCTTTTTAACTGCTGTGATTTTACTCCAAGGGGAGACTTCCCTTGCTTGGGAAATTGATGCCACCAGCTCCTGGGCTCTTCTGTCAGGAGGATTTAGGCAATACCACGCTAAGGAAAACCACACAAGAAGAAAATGCATCAGGCATTCACGTCTTCTCACCAGCACCAGTGAGCTGAACACCTGCAGCTCAAAAAAAATCAGCCTAACCTTCTCTGAGGAGCTGGTGGGGCTCAGTGCCTTGGTGCCCTGGGAAAGGAGGAAGGAATCCATGTGCTGGAGTCTGAGCATTTTCTTAGTGCAATTACTCTTTGATTGACAGTCCCTGAGGGCTGGGACAGAGGTGGTCAAACTCTCCCTTTGGTAAGAAGACAAAGTGGCCCAATAAATGTCTATCAAGGAATTGTGCTGATAACAAACTACCCTGACCAAGGTATCCTCTCCAGAGAAGCTGCAGGCAAAGCTGGGAGCGCTTCAGCCTCCCTGCAGCCCGGCTGCCAAACAAGGGGTCACAGCCGGCGGGTGGCCCCTCCAGGGCTGCTTGTGCAGCTCAGCACCTCCTCCTCTCCGTCCTGATCCCTCTGCACTGAAGGAGTTGGTAGGAAAAGGGGCCAGCCACAGGAGGGGCGGCTTCCACGTTACTCTCTCCTGCTCGGAGTACGCCACATCCTTAGTAATTGGCAGCTGGAGATGGAAGAGCCCATTTTTCTCATTTAGATTTCATGGGCTCTCTGGAACAAGCCTTGAAAATCCTGATGTTCATGGTCAGACTGTCTCTTGTAAAGCAAATGTTCTGGACACATGAAAATCAACCCTCCTCGCTTCCCTGCCTGCTTGCTTCATTTCTTCCTTTTCTCTGCATCACTCAAGCAAGATTTTTTTCCTGCTTTACTGGCACAAGCTTCTTTCTAAGAAGAAAACTGCTGCTAATTTCCTACATAGTTTTACGAGTTTTCATAAAGTATTTAAAGGAACAACAGCCACTGAATGAAAAGCATTTTATGGGAGAGAGAAGGAGGGAAAAACTGCACAAAACTGGAAGGGTCAGTGATGATGACAAAGAAAGGGGAAAAGAGCCAGGATTGTCTGATTAATGTGTTTAACTTTTTCCTCCTTGCAGAGCCTTCAGGGGGTGTTACTAGGAAGCAGCTGCTGGCAGGGGCTGGCCAGGTCCATGAAGGAGTCAGGAGTGATGCCTTTTGGTCCAGCCTCTCACTCCATCCTCTGGCCCCAGCATCTCTCCTCCCCGCCAGGAGGATGGACCCCTCACAGGCAGGTTCTTCCCCACTGCCCGCAGCAGGACACGCCGCTCCTGATGCCTGTCTCTTCCCTACCAGGTGCTGCTGGCCCACGGTGCGTGGCACCGGGTGGTGTCAGGTCCAGCCTTGCCCGAATCGCTCCAAGATGGTAGCAGGCAGAGGAGGCACCAGCACAGCACGGCTGGCATCAAGAGCAGCATTTCATTTAATAACAGGAAGGCCAGGGAAGGCTAAGTAAACTCAGGCTTTCCAAAGAAGGCTGCAGGAGCCAAAGTTCCTGGATGATGTTCCTGGCCAGAAGTGCTGAAGGTTTGCAAAACATCTCCATTGGTGTTGGGGAACATCCAGCCTAGGTATGATTTGGGACTGGTTTCAGCACTGGTAAAAGGTGGTCCTGGTGGGATCAGTTAAAAATCAGACCCTCTCCTCCCAAAGAAGTGTTTTGCCCAAAATTGAGCACACACACAAATGCACACACACAGAGCTGCACACTCTTTGCATTCAGCCCTTTTCTTCTCGGTTTTCCAAGGAGTCCTTTGGGATATGCCAGGGCTGTATGGGGTCTTTCAACACCACTGAAGAAATGAGCTTTTAAATACAACTGGAAAGTGATCTGCTATCCTCCAGCAGTGGAATCCAGCACAGCAACAGCCTGTGCTAAACTCTGACTGCCCGGCTGCAGAGAGCCATTGCAACATGTCTGGTGCTCCTCTAACTTTGCAGGAGAGACACCCAACCCACCTCCCTCGGTCCAGCTGGAGCCCAAGACACACTACCTCTGTCTCTGCTCAGCATACTAGAGAGAAAGAAAAATTCATTGTCTGCTAGATGAAACAGGGCAGAATTGCATTTTCCAGCTCTGAGGAGGGCTTTGCAAACAATGGAGATTAAAAAAAAAATAAAAGCTATAAAAACTGCTTGACAATGTCCTTTTAAATTATATATTTTTTTCTGAAAATATGCAATAAATCCCGTGCAAGAGTATAAAAGTACCTGAAATGCTCTTAGAAAGATTTATGGGCATCTTACCACTATTCTCAATAAAGTGAATATGCTTCTTCCAAGATAATTTCTCATCACCCATACTTCAGATTCCCAAACTCCTTTCAGTCAGCCTATCCCAAGAAATACTGTAACGTTAGGCTGTCTGAATTACGTCTTCTTAGAAATAACTGTCATGTCTGATTTATATGTTCTAGCTGGGATCTTTCTCCTTTGTCCACATTGCTGAATCCAGAGCTTTTTAGCTTTGACCAAGTGCCAATGAACTGTCCCTGTAACTTTTCCAGGGAGTTTTGTCATCCAAAAGTAATCTAATCATTACCTCAAAGTAGTCTGCAAACTCTGGCTTTCAGATGATTGCTCCTGATATACAGAAGTAACAAGTTTCTAATACCTGCACATGAGAGGTTGTTTGTCAAGAGAGGTGCCCAGAAGGTGGGGGACAACCTCCCTCTGTCTTGCCAGGAAAATGGAAGAAAATGTCTTTACTAGATGGGTCAAACCACGCATATGAAAAAGGATCCTATTCCCAGGAGCACCTGCTGTACAGCCAAGGGTCACCCCATGATCCCCTCTGTGCAGAGCAGTTCTGCAGAGGACAGAAGCTGGCTGTCTCCAACAGCGTGTGTCCAGCGTGGCTAGACTCCATGCTGACCATGGCCATGGCTGTTGTTCACTCCCGCAAATGTGTGCTTGGCTATGCTGAGGGGCTGGGGCTCCCAGAAGCCTGGATCTTCATGGCTTTGATCCATCACAGGGACAGTTTCTAACTGGTGCTGCATGGCCGATGGCTGGAGGTAGTGGGTTTGTTCCATGAACACCATCTGCTCTGCTGAAGCACAGCCTTTATGGGCTGTCCTCTGGGACAGGGTGTGGCGTGGGCTCATGCTCTCCTTACCCTGCTGTGTCTTCTCCATCACTCACCCTATTCCTTCTAAAATCACCACCCTGGGAAAATGTGTGCAGCCTCTGGGATGTTCAGGGACATCGTCCAGAACCTGGCAGCACCGAGCTCACTCAGGGGAGAAATGTTTTTTGGGAAAAGCAATAGCATTGGCGAAGAAAAACCCTAAATGTCTGGTTTGTATGTTCTTTCC
>NW_010251442.1:1284-4569 GCF_000690775.1 Eurypyga helias | reverse complement strand
ATTCTATGATTCTATGAAATAAATAGGTAAAAGAAGTTCATGGAATTTCTATAGAATCTTTTCCATGAAAGTTCAGACAATGTCCAAAAATGGAGATAAGTAAAAGAGTTTTTTCATGTGAAGAAAATGACGTGGCGTTTTGATTGTTATTTTTAAGGACTGGTAATTACTAAATTTGTTGTTTTGATACACTTACATGAGAAATACTTATTTAGTTTATTTAAAAGACAAAACCATGAAGCTGTTGAAATACATATTTTCACTTACCTTTACCTTATTTACGCTGGTCTAAATGTGAGTCCCAAGAACCCCAGGAGAAAGGTTAAACCTCATCACATAAACTACCCCAGTTGGGAGAGGTTTGACAAGTAACGCTTATCAACTGCTCCACAGCAGCCTTGCAAGAGCCAGGCAGAAGCGGTGCGAGGCTGCAGCGAGCTGACCGAGGTGAAGATCAATGACACCAGCAGTTATCAGAAAAGTTTCTGTCTTGGCTGACTACCCTAGTCAAAGATTAGCTTGTCCAAGGTTGGTTATGAAACTGTTGACTTTTTCAAATACTCGGGGTATTTTGAACAAAAGCAAAATAGCAGGTAGAGCTCTGAACTGCAGAGACCTTTCCTCGATATTTTCGTTCTGGACTTCTCTGCTTTTCTGCCTACGTATTTATGCTCTGGCCATCGCTGTGACACCATCAAGCACGTGAGGAATACTGTGACAGTCAAATTCTTGGGCCTACTTCTATGTATGTCACACTGAGTGTAGGTATTTCACTGTCAGTGTGTTTGGCTGAGTCATCTGTGCAAGCACAAGATCAACTTGTTTGGGGAACAACCCTTTTCCATTGTGAAGAAGTTAGTCAATCCTAGGGATGTTGCTGTGAAGGGAATGAACATTTCACAAGGCAGCTTGGCTTTTGTAGGATAACTTCATTAATTCCAACAGCTCAGACATGTTTTCCAAGGAGCCACTTTCTGCCATTGAAATCTGTGCTGTAGTTCAGTGTGGCTGCACAGTTCATGAAGTAATCAATATCTCGTTTCTGTTACTATAGGGAAAGGAATATTTGTGGTTTAAAGATGGATTCTAGTTCACCAGCTAATGACCAGGAATCCTTCTCTGTTTAAAAACCTCATGTCCTTTAACATTACCTGTGCTATGTTTTATTTTTATCTTTTTATGTACAACTGGTATTTAGCTAGCATTCTTCTGAGCAGAGTTACCCACTTCATATAACACTCTATCTCCTTGATCTGTTCGGATTGGTTTACATGTTGAACTAGATTTGCGAGATATGAAAGGGTATTCTACATTTTTTAATACATTCAGATCCTTGGAAGGTGTATGAAACAGAAGTACGTGTTGGCTCTCAAATTATTTTGTCATTGTCCTGCTGAAGTTTTACTGGAAAATCATAAACACTTTGAGAGCCATTTTTCCAAACTCAGGAAGTACATTCAGAATGGGTACCCTAGATTTCTTTCACCAGTCTTACCACCTAGCTCTGTGTTCCCATTGTCCATCCCTGGAAGTGTTCAAGGCCAGGCTGGATGTGGCTTTGAGCAACCTGGTCTAGTGGAAGGTGTCCCTGCCCATGGCAGGAGAGTTGGAACTAGATGGTCTTTAAGGTCCCTTCCAACCCAAACCAGTCTGTGATTCTGTGATTTTTAAGAACCTTTGTCCATACAGTTTTTTTCAGCTCAGGTCTGAATGATCCTTCCTTCTCTTCTATCCATCTTGGAAGGCCTGCAGCAGCTCAGTGTGTCTACATGACCAATTCCCATATTTTCCTTTCTGTTAGAAGTAGGGTGGTGTTACAAGCCTATAGAAGTATTTTGGGGAAACCACAGGAAGTCAGCTTAAGTAAGATTTTAAGTTAAATACATGGGCTGAATAGTATGTAACGTCCCTGTAAATGTTTTTATATATACTTGATTTGAAAATTATTATCCCACATAACGTAATGTCCCAAATGACATTATACCTTGCCTGTGAGGAAACTTCACAACTGCTGAGGGAATGCAGTATATCTAGTATCAGAGGAATAGCAGCCTGTCTCAGGCAGCTCCATGTCCATCTCATGGGACAAGGAGAAGCAGCTACATCTAACATGGATGTAGCAGTGTCCAGGAGGAAATGTGGCCATTCACAAAGCACCTTTCGGCAAGAGAGAAATCATTATCCAAGCCCTGGTGAAGCATGTTTGGCCAGCATATTTAAAAAATGTAAAGAGTTTCCTTCCAAAAATCATTAAGGAAGGGATGTCAGGGATGTAGACTAACCGCTTTGCTCTTAGCTTCTGCCACAGAGGAGGTATTTCAAGATGGAGAAGCCTAGAGCCTTGAAAAGAATCTCGCTGTGAACACCACTAAATCCTAGTGAGAGGAGTGCAGAATGACAGGGTTTGTGCCTGTGTTGTCCAAGAGGATGAGATGCCAGGTCCACAGCAGCAACACAGGGCAGAAGAAAGGAATGCTTCCTCCCTGCTAGTTTACACCTGATATTAAATATGTGCTGTAGCCCTTCCGGGATGAAACAGTGTGCTGCCAGCACATCCCAGTTTACATGATACAGAAGCAGCATCAGTTACATATGCTGCCGGGACTGTTTTTCCCAGCTGTTGCCACAGTCCAGTGTCTGAAAGCAGCTTCTGCTCTGCAGCTTGCTTTCTCTGTGCCATTCGCTTGAGGCCCACAGTCAGCCTCAGAGGAGAAGGCAAGGCAGTGCCTAATAACCCTGTAGTCAATGGGACAGGAGGGTAGGTGTTAGCTAACAACATCTCAGGTTGTCACTGTCTTTCAGGACCAGCGATTATATCGAATCCTTGATCCTCTCTTGAAGTCACATGGCTGTTTTGTGATGGAGGCATAGTTCCACCTCTAATCTCAGCACTTCTCCAGTCTCGCTCCTGTTAATACTTACATAACCTCTAGAGAAAAATAAATAATATATTGGAATATAAAGACCACCACTTCTGAATTGTTTATATTTGAAAAACACATAAACAAGTTCATAAAATATTTTCAGAAAGTGTGTGTGTATACATAACATAGATATTATATACACAACATGCACATGCTGTATATGTGTATTTATATAAAACACGTACACATGTATAATGTAAGATACAAACGTATTTGCCCAAGTATGAAAAACAAGTCTTTCTTCTACTTGAACAGTTTAAGGATTACTGCAAAGACAACGGTATAAGGTTAAGGAAAATAAGATGCATAGAAGAGAAGGTTTATTAGCTCAGCTACAATCCCAGCTCTTCCAGATGACTTC
>NW_010251442.1:0-1155 GCF_000690775.1 Eurypyga helias | reverse complement strand
GAGAGTTGGGCTTGTTCAGCCTGGAGAAGAGAAGGCTCCGGGGAGACCTTATAGCACCTTCCAGTACCTGAAGGGGCTACAAGGAAGCTGGGGGGGACTTGTTACAAGGGCCTGTAGTGACAGGACAAGGAGTAATGGGTTTAAATTGAAAGTGGGGAGGTTTAGATTGGATATCAGGAAGAAATTCCTCACGGGGAGGGTGGTGAGACACTGGAATGGGTTGCCCAGAGAAGCTGTGGATTCCCCATCCCTGGATGTGTTCAAGGCCAGGCTGGATGAGGCTTTGAGCAACCTGGTCTAGTGGAAGGTGTCCCTGCCCATGGCAGGGGGTTGGAACTGGATGATCTTTAAGGTGCCTTCCAAGCCAAACCATTCTATGTTCATTATTTAAATGTCCACAAGAGGGCAGTACATCCCATAATTTTTCTGCCTGTTTGATCGCATATTTTGATTTTGAAGTAGCTGTAGGGAGCTGTAATTTCTAAGGACTAAAGACCATGCACCACAAGCACTCGAAGTCCTAGTTTTAGGTATAAGGATTACTTAATATGACTGGGTGTGCATGCATGTGGGAACTTACAGGGAGGGCTGACGTTAATGGCAGTAGGTCTAGCAATGTTCTGAAAGAGATGCATTGAGATTGGCACCATAAAGGGACACCATAAACTCATTAATAGGTGCTAAGATATGTTTGTAACAGAGTTTAAGGCCCCCCCAGCAAATTTTTGTTATTGTAAGAAAAGGAATAATTCCATTCTGTGGCCCAAATACCTTTATTGAATATGAAAATAATAATTTAGAGTGACTACTGTCAGATTAAAGGTTTTATTTTTGTCTTCTATCTTCTCAATCTGATCAAATTTATCAATTGAAAAAAAACCCATTATCTGCTGTACTTTATCTTATTTTTGTGTTCCTTCAAAGGTTTATTTAGCAGCAGCATGTGGGAACACCTGCCTTGTTAAAAAAGCTCAGGTATTTCAGGCAAAAGTTTGCAGAGTGTTTTGCATTATTCATCAGAATGGAGTGAGACACTGATGCATTCTGCATATACTATGGAAAGCAAGGTGAAACAGGGAAAGAAAAAAATTCAGCCTGTGGACTATGATGAGGAACTGGGGAAACAGAACCATGTTGTGCTGGATTCAGCCAGGA
>NW_010251441.1:0-3136 GCF_000690775.1 Eurypyga helias | reverse complement strand
CCCCCCCCCGCAATCCTTCTGTTACATTTCAGCATTTGTAATAATGCCTTTTGTATAGCTGGTCATTAGTGGTCTCTGGTATTGATTAGGTGAAGTTCAGTAGCCTTCTGGAGCGGAGCAGGCTGTTCCAGGTCTGGTCTTACTGACGTGTAGCAGGAAGCGCTATAAGCTTTCTCAAATGCAGCTTGTTGACTCTTCCTCCTTTTATTCCACAGTGACAAAGCAAGACTAACTTGGCTTTTTTTGACACTATTACAACTTTTCAGTAGAACTTCTGCTGATGCTTGTCTGTGGAAATATGAACTTGAGCTCCTTTTAAGCAGGCAGTGTTGGAATTTGTGCTTTTGCCAGAAGAGTAGTAATGGTGTGTAAGTAGTTTGCTTAGGTAGTCACTTTTTCTTATCCAAATGTTGTTTATCATTTCTTATTAGGTTATACTATAATCTGTGAGTGTGATTTAATAGCAATTTATACTTTAGAGTCCTGGCATTAATTTATAAAACCTATAGAGAAATAAACTAGAAAAACAAATCGAGAGTGAACTGTGTTATCAAAATACAAGTGTGCAACTCTAGTCTGAATACTGCTGCCTCTCTGCCTTGAAGGATTGATTCTTACTTGCCAAACTAGAAGTGGAATTGCTTTTAGTAACATAAGGAACAGAAGAGGTGTTTAAGAGCATGTAGAACACATTTAGTATTTGCAGGAAGTGTAGTTAAACTTCTGGGCAGATTTAAACTGGATATTCCCATCCATATGTAATTTATAAAGTCCTGATCTGTAGAAATGCAGTTTGTAAGTTAGCCACTATCCTTCTCAGCAGTGGTGTGAAAGTATGCATTGGCTACACATTTAAAAATAAAACAAATGTTACTGTTCGTGGGTTGGAAAGTCTGTGTTCTTTCTGTGCTGGTTAAGAACCTAATTACTCTGGAGCAGACCCTTTTACAGCTGCTAGCTCTGAGCAAACAGGAACACGATAACGAAGAAGGAACTACTGCTAAACATATATTTTTCAGTTAATGGGACTTGGAGTAGCTAGGGACAAGTGCTATTAAAACACCCTGATGTCTGCTGGAAGAAATAGTTGCTCTAAGTCACTGCAAACTTGAGCTGCTCTTTCAATTACGTGTTTAGGGTCGTTTAGGTTGGAAGAGACCTTTAAGGTCATCAAGTCCAACCATTAACCGAACACTGCCAAATCCACCACTAAAACATATCCATAAAGCACCTCATCCACATGTCCTAAACCCCTCCAGGGCTGGTGACTCCACCAGCTGGCCTGGGCAGCCCGTTCCAATGCCTGACAGCCCTTTCCGTGAAGAAGTCTTCCCCAACAGCCACTCTAAACCTGACCTGACACAACACCGTTTCCTCTTGTCCGGTCATTTGTCACTTGGGAGAAGAGACCAACACCCACCTCTCTGCACCCTCCGGTCAGGGAGTTGTAGAGCGAAAAGCTCTCCCCTCAGCCTCCTCTTCCCCAGCCTGACCCCCCCACAGCTCCCTCAGCCGCTCCTCCCAGCACTTGTGCTCCAGACCCTTCCCCTGCTCCCCTGCCCTTCCCTGGACACGCTCCAGCACATCAGGATCTTTCTTGGAGTGAAGGGGCCCAAAACTGAACACAGTGTTTGAGTTGTGGCCTCACCAGTGCCCAGTACAGCTGAGTACATCCCTGCCCTGGTCCTGATGCTGGCCAGGATGCCACTGGCCTTTTTGGCCACCCGGGCACACTGACAGCTCGTATTTGGTGGATGTAATGACTATGGAAAAAAACAAAAGGCTTTATTACAGAAGGTGTCTCTTCTGAAACATCTTTTAGATGTGGACAGTGTTTTGCCATGCTTTTATTTGACTTTATGAGTAAGCAAAGCTTCTAATAATAAAAATAAGTTTTCAAGGATTGTTACTGCAAAACTTCTTTAAGCATTGGCTGCAACTACTGTGTGTGGTATCACCTAAATTTTAGCTTAAAGCACTTAGTACTTGCATGGCTCATCTTTAGCACCAAGTTTGGCTGTCAGCACTAAGTGAATTGAATCTCTCCTCTGTGCTGTCGAAAGTGATGGGAATGGAAAAGGAATTCTCTTCTATCTTAACATAAATGGATAGATGTGTTAAGCCAGCAATCTTATTTTCATATTGAATTTAATCCAATAAAACCTTCTGTTACGGAGTTTTTCTGGTTGATTTTTCTAAGGGCTTTTATTTGTGTCTTGCTTATGTATTGTTCCCTGCTTCCTTGGAGCTTTCGTTTTCTTACTTGAGTGATATTGCAAACAGAAGTGGCTGTTATTACACTTTCTATCTGTCTGAAGTTGGAAAGATTAATTATTTTAAAGCAAGGTCAAAGTATACTTTTTCAGCCTCACTTGGTGGTTAAAATATATTGTATCCGTTTTTAAAAACGGAATAATACACTTCGTGCACTGATGTTACTGTGAAAAGGCTTAAACTGCTCTTCCCATACTTTTAAAGAGGGTATTTAACTTGTAGCAACTGGTTATCACTGTAGGTGGTTGCATGGATAGAGGCATTCTGGGAAATGCCCATCAAGCATGTATAGAGAAATGGACCATTGATCCTGAGTAAAATGCAAGCAATTGTCCACAGATGTTGTATATTTAGTTTTACGTGTGGCTTTTAAACCTTCCCTTGAAGTTTTATAAGGACCACTTAGTGCTGTGTCTCCCTTTCGAGGATGTTGGTCAACTTGCTAGGGTTTTTAGTCTTCCTCCTATAAGCTTTCAAAGCTTGATTGTTGCCTGTTTAAAAGTACATACATTTCTCTCCTTTGACTTTCAAAATTCCAACTTCTTAGTGGAACTTAGTTTAAAAGCTCATTTTTAAAGCCATAAAGGAATTGGTTATCTGCTGAAGCTGCGTTTTATTTCCTAGTCTTGCTGAAGAGCAGCAGCCATTTTTTGCTCTTTAAATTCCAAGCTTTTTTTTCCAAATAGCGCCTTTTTTTTTTTTTTTTAATCAAATGTTGCTGCTTGTCAGTGTAAGAACAGTTGGTTTCTGTAGGGGACACTTACTCCCTTATAGTTATCCTCATCCCACTTATCCACTGACTATATTTCCCTAACCCTTTAGCTGACTATGTCCACCTGACATGGAGAGTGGGATCGAGTGC
>NW_010251440.1:308-951 GCF_000690775.1 Eurypyga helias | reverse complement strand
CCGCCACGGAACGACAGGGAGATCCTTCTCCCAGAAAATTCCCCATCAAGGGGAAAACACCGGATTTTTCCGCCTGCCGAGCGTCGGAGCGCGGTTCATCCCGTTTGCCGTCCCACCGAGGCGGTGTCCGAAACAGCTCATTCCCCAAAACCCCCTTTTTGGCCTTGTTCCGCCTTTCCTGCCCGGTGAAGCCAGCGACGCTCCGAGTTGAAGGAACGTGACTGGAACAGCGGGAAAACCCCCAACTTCCTCCCTGCTCCAGCCTCAAATTCCCGTTGGTGTGGCCGGGTGGGGCCAAGAGGGACCCGGCCCGAAACCAAACCCTTTTTTGGGTTAGAAAAGCCGCTTCCCGATGCTGCGCTCTTTCCCAACCTTTCCCTCCCGCCCCAGGCTCCTCCCTAAAAATGCAAATCCGCTTGGATTCCCCAGATCCTGGGATTTTCCTAACCCCGTCCTCGTTTTTCTCCCCCTCCCAACCAACACGCGAGACCGCCCCTGGGGGCGGCCTGGATTTAATTAGCAGGGTTGGTTCGTTAGCGACGGCACGGCCAACGAGCTTTATCTAAAGGGAGAGCGTCTGGAATCAGTTTCCCGGGATGCGGCCAACGGTTGGGGTTGGTCCTAAGCGGGTTCCAACCCCCCT
>NW_010251440.1:0-260 GCF_000690775.1 Eurypyga helias | reverse complement strand
CCCGCAGGGTTTGCCGAGGCGCGGGAAGACACGGCGGGGGGCGCGGAGGAGCCGCATCGCCATGGCAACCAAGGTACCGATCTACCTGAAGAGGAGCAGCAGGAAGGGGAAGAAGGAGAAACTCCGGGATATCCTCTCTTCCGACATGATCAGCCCGCCCTTGGGAGACTTCAGGCACACGATCCACATCGGGAGCGGCGGGGAGAGCGACATGTTCGGGGACATCTCCTTCCTCCAGGGCAAGTTCCACCTCCTCCCCA
>NW_010251439.1:0-818 GCF_000690775.1 Eurypyga helias | reverse complement strand
TATTATCATAGCAAGTTGTGATTTGCGAGTTAAATGGGGCAAAACTGTATTAAGAGAAGGAAGGAAAACATGCCTTAACACTGTTAGGTATTTAGATAGAAATTCTTAATTGGTTAAGAGTAATAGTGTTAGGATTTGTCGCATTTCACTAGGGAATTTTGATGGCAACACGAAATTAATTACTGTGTATTCATCTTAGTCTGTATATCAGTTGGGGTGATTTTCAGGAAAAGCAGGAATTGCATTAATCAAGAAACTTCATTTCTTTTTCAGACACAGGAAATGGTGCACAGCTGTATGAATGTCCGATGTGCAGTCTTACCTGTACAGACATTCGGATTCTTGAAGAACATGTGGATTTACACTTAGAGGAACAAAGCTTTTCAGAAGGTACATGAAAGGGTACAGACTTGATAATACTTGAAAGCATTTACAAGTATTTGCATGTTGCAGTATAGAATCTCAGGCAAAATTTAAATGTTTCCTTATTTAAAAGTGGACTGGACACATACATAATGAAGTTAACATAGTTAATAGCAAGTCCTGTCGCTTGCCCAAGTGTTGTAATTCATTACCCAAGGAATATTTGTGTATGTATACTTGTTACATAAGTGCAGTGTATGTTGGCCAAAACTGAAATTTAGAGGGGAAAAATGTTTAATAGACAGCCATTTTATATTTTTTTTTTCCTATCTCTACAGAAGGTTTACATACATGGAATTTAGTGTGCCACATTCCAGTGTGATGAGCTGAAAATCCATATCTTCCAAAAACTTCAGAGTTTTTCTTAATGCTTTTCCCTAAACACTTGTGCTGAT
>NW_010251438.1:0-503 GCF_000690775.1 Eurypyga helias | reverse complement strand
GCCGTCACCGGTAGGAGATGCCCAGCCCGGGCAGCCCCGAGACAAGCACGTTTGGTGCTTAGAAAAGGAGAATTAAGAAAAAAAATCAAGGGTTTAGCCCATTGGTTGAACCTGAGCGGTGAGGCCAGCTCGTAAAAATTAAGCATCTAAAAAGTAGGTTTTTGGCCCTTCCCTGGGTCGAAGGGGGGTGACGGGCGCAGGGGACACGGGACCAGCTCCTCGCCACCGCTCCCAAAAGCCCGGCCGCCGCGGTTCCTCCGGAGAGCTGATACCCCAAAAAAATCAAGGGAACCCCGCAACCTCCCCGGGAAAAGCCCCGAAACAGAAGAGGCGGGACGCAGGGGGTGGTTCCCACGACTGTCTCAGTGTACTTTATTCTCCCGGCGTCTACAGCTCCGCAGCCACACAGGGCAGAAACAGCACTGAGGAATGATCAGGTTTCTTCCCTCCACGCCCCCTCCCCAACTTCAGGAATGGCTTTTTTTTTTTTTAAATCTTTTTTT
>NW_010251437.1:2391-2683 GCF_000690775.1 Eurypyga helias | reverse complement strand
CCCCATGTCCCCAGGGGACCTCAGTCCTTCAGGGGCATCCCGGTGAGGGTGACAGCCCCAGGCCTCGCCCGTGCGTGGGGCAGGAGGCACCGGGAGTTTCAGGGTTTGGGGCAATTTCCTGCTGGGTGAGTCACGGCCACCCCAGCCCGAGCCGAGGCGCTGAGCAGGGCCAACTGGGGCTTTGGGGAAGTGAAACAGGTGCCAGGAAAACACCCCGACAGCCCGTGGCCGTGCAAGCCTGGCCACGCACATCCCCGGCCCGCATGGCGCAACCGACAGCAGCGCGGATGGA
>NW_010251437.1:0-2335 GCF_000690775.1 Eurypyga helias | reverse complement strand
GGGGCAAGGAGTGTCCCCAAGAGCACGGCATCCCCAAAGGCCATGTCCCCAGGGCACAAGGGACAGAGGGGATAGTGGGGGTCTGCATCCTCTAATATGGGGGTGGTGGGGACAGGAGGTGTGACAGAGGGGATCCAGCTGGCCACAGGGCCGTAGGCCCAGGCCGTGCCAAAGGAAGCAGTGGGGAAATGGCGGAGCAGCAGTGCTTGCGACACTGACCCCTTCCGGGGCAGCTGCGGTGGCTGGCCCTGACGAGAGTGGACGTCATGTTGGCCCCAGTGGGCTGGGGCTGGGGCTGGGGCAGTCCCTGATGGGTCAGCCCGAACACCAAGGGCTGGCACGCGAGCACTGGCCCCACACATTGACCCCAAACATCACCCCCGCTCTCTGCCCCCCACACTAACCCTGAATCATCACCCCTGTTCTCTGCCCCACACACCAGTCCCAGAGCATCAGCTCTGCTATCTGCCCCACACACCAACCCTGAAGCATCGCCCCTGCTTTCTGCCCTACACACCAGTCCTGGAGCATTGCCCCTGCTCTGCCCCACATACCAGCCCCAGAGCATCCCTCCTGCTCTCTGCCTCATGCACAGCCCCTCACTCAGCCCCACAGCACTGCTCAGGGCTAGCCAGCCCCCAGCTCTCCCGGTCTTGCAGGAGGAATTGGGCAAAACGGGGCATTGCGAAAGGTGGAAATCCCGCTCTGACGGTGCTTCCTTCCAGAGGCTCTTGAAAACCTGCTGCGCCGGCACAAGCCTCAGAGAGCACCCCAGCGACGCTGCCAGCGAGACAGGCAGGAGCAGGCAGCCAAGCACTGCAGCACTCGACAGGTACCAGCAAGTCTCTGCCCAGGTTTTCACAGTCAGCGGTGGAGATGGCTTTTGTCCCCGACTTGGACATACTGGAAAGCAGCAGGTAAGCATTGCTGTGCCAGAGGGGACACTGGGGATGTGATGCCACTCTGCTGCCATGGTGGCCCTGGCTTCACCACCCCTCTTTTCTCTGCAGTCTGAACGAGGAGACATTTTATGGCCTGGACTGCGTCTGCCCGCAGAAGGTAAGGCTGGGGAAATGGGAATGGCCCTGGGACCCCTGTGATGAGGAAGCTGGGCTCTCACCCCACCCACGTCCCCTTCCCTCTCCAGAAACCGTGCCTGGACTTGGAGGTGACATCACCTGGGGTGGACATCCAGGTGACAGTGACCAAGGGACACCCCACCAGGACTTTTCGCCGGGCCGCTGTCCTTGTGGTGGCCTTGACCAAGCTCCTGAAGCGGCCGGTGCACAAGGACTTCGCTGACAGTGACCTTGGGAGCTTCCTGGATGATATTTTTGGTATGGGAGTATGGCATGGGGGGCGCCACCACAGCCCGGGGCTGCTCTTGGGTGATTCTTTTGGACCCTGGTCCCTCAGCATCCCCCTGAGCACCTCTCTCCCCGCAGAGCCCGTCTCCTTCCAGCGCATCGAAGGCAGCTACACTGGGGCACCCGTCTACCGCTACACCCGCTCCCAGTCTTTTGACATCCTCGACATTGACCACAAGTGCTTTGTGCTGGAGTCACCCACCCAGCTGGTGGCCCTACACCTGCAGGGACCCTCCACCAGTCGGAAAGGTAAGGGGACATGGTCCTGACCCAACTTCCCCATCCCCTCCCCAGGACCACCCAAGAGCCATCCCACATCCCCAAGACCACCCGTTAACCTGTCCCTTCTCTTTGCAGTGAAGCTCAACATCGCCCTGTACCGTACCCGATCATCACAGGGTGGCCTGGGGACTGGGCGGGTGCCGGTGGCATTGGGCATCAAGGGCTACCAACTCTACATGTCCTGCGTGATGAGCGGCGCTGAGCCCGTGCTGCAGCTGGAGGTGAGCAGGGTGGTCCTGCTGGCTCCATCCCCCCCGTTGGGCTGGGGCTCCATCCCACCCTGATCTTCATTTCGTCCCCTGGGTTTTAGGAAGCCGACATCAGGAGGGACATCGAGACCGTGGAGCTGACCCGCTTCATCTTCTACCGCCTGGACAGCCCGGCCGAGGGAACCACCCGCTTCGAGTCGGCCGCCTTCCCCGGCTGGTTCATCTGCACCTCCCTGCAGCCCCGCCAGCCCGTCAGCATCACCAACCGGCCTGACCAGGTCAACATTGCCACCTACGAGCTTTTTCCGCCACACCCAACCCAACCGGCAGTTGCCGGTTTTCAGGCCGTATGTACCGAGTACAGCCCCCTACAGCCGGGACCCCCGCCCTCCCCATCTATTTCAGGTGAAATAGCAGCTCTGGGCCCCGTGGGCCCGAGTCACCCCAATTCATACTTATTTATTGTCTCTGTCCAGT
>NW_010251436.1:0-400 GCF_000690775.1 Eurypyga helias | reverse complement strand
GGATGGAGAAGGTGAAAGGGTGGAGAAGGATGGGGATGGATAAGCATTAGGAAGGGAAGAGGAAGGGGAAGAAGAAAGGGAAGGGATGGGCAGGGGAAAGGGCGGGTGATTAGGAAGGTGCAGGGGACAGAACCCAAAACCGCAGTCTGTGCCGCGAGGGGGGATGGATGGGACAGTGGTCCGGTCCCCATAGGGGTGTGAGGCGATGCTGTGCCCTTTGCCGGCCATGCCAGTGCTCCCAGGGTGCCAACAGAGAGGGAAGCTTTTCCTCTGCTCCAGCCTGAGCTCCTGGGGAGCACTCGGGGTCAGGACACCCACCCAGAGCCCACGTGCCCCCCGAGGAGCCCACCACCATGCTCCCTTAGCTGCACCCTGTTCCCCCTCCCCACCCAAAGTTTGC
>NW_010251435.1:0-240 GCF_000690775.1 Eurypyga helias | reverse complement strand
GCGGGGGGAAGGACGGGGAGAGGGCGCTGAGGTCCCGGGAAGGGCAGGGAGAAGGAGGGGAGAACGAAGGACCCGGCAGGGGACGGGGAGCGAAAGGCATGGGGGCAGCCAGGGACACGGCAAGGGACCTTCGGGAAAGGGGAGCGAAAGGCACGGGGACATCCAGGGACACGGCGAGCAGAGCGGGGACATTCAGGGACACTGAGAGAGGGACAGGGACACGCGGGGAGGCGGAGGGCC
>NW_010251434.1:11500-42746 GCF_000690775.1 Eurypyga helias | reverse complement strand
CTTCCAACCCTAGCCATTCTATGATATGATTCTATAAAATGAAGATTTCTATCTATTAGAAAGAAGGTAAAACACAGAAGCTTCCTGTGTGCTTCATGCGGCAACCAGAGACAGTCTGCCCACTCACCCTGACAGACCCAGAATGTCACTGTGGTTTATTTGTTATCGATTCTTGTGGTTGTATTTTAAACTCCACTGCTTGTTGCCAGGTACAATATCATAAAGCCCTCGGTGCCTATGCACAAGTGCATGCTATACATGCTGTGCGCAAGGGCATAGGAGAGAAGGTGTTTATTTGCTTCATTAATGCTATGTTAATGATCAATTTACAGATTTACATGTACAGACCAGTGAATGTGATGAATTGTAAGCATACAGAAACTCATAATTGATATTGGTATTTGGTAGAACATAAACATCACTCATTTCTGCTGGCAGCAGCTGTGGCTGGCAGCATCTCCATCAGAGTGTTGTTCAGAATGTCCTGTGAGTGAGAGGGAGCAGTTCAGTAAATGTTTTCACTGGATGTCTTCAGTGGAGAATGTTCTTTGGGGTGGCATTAAACCTGCTTGGCCTTGCCATTGGTATTGACTGTTCGTAAAAAGCATTTCCAGGACAAGAACATCTCAAGTGATGTTAAGAAATCAAGTGTATTTGGAGAAACCAAATACAGCCTGGAGAAATCAGGCTTTGGAGAAACCTCGGCCTGTGCCCGTAGGAATAGATGTGTGGTGTTGCAGTGTGGCGAGTTATGATGTCCTGTTAGCTGTTAGGGTGGCTCAGCATGTTGTGATGATATTTATTCCCAGCACAGTAACACATGCAGCATTGTGACTGAAGAGTTTTATTTATTTCATGATTCATTCTTGCAAATGTTACAAGGCTAAACAGAAGGAAATGTAACATTAGGATAAGACGTGGGAGATCTGAAGTGAGAGGTTTTTATGCAGATGCCAGGTAAATATGAA
Organism: Eurypyga helias; assembly: GCF_000690775.1. Taxonomy (NCBI): domain Eukaryota; kingdom Metazoa; phylum Chordata; class Aves; order Eurypygiformes; family Eurypygidae; genus Eurypyga; species Eurypyga helias. The sequence continues at coordinate 41,778 of NW_010251434.1, read as the reverse complement.
AGCATTTGAACCAAGTGGGGAAAAAAATGTTGCTTATACGCAGATCACCAAAGGACCACATTATGGAAATTAGCAATAAATTAAGAAGAACTCTAAGCAGGAGATGGATTGAAAGGGTCAGCCTACCAGGATAATTCAAACACAACCCAGTCAAAAGGTCAGATCACTGAGCAGTAGCTACTGTCCTATGAGATTAGGATAGGGGAAGGCAGACAAGATGCTTCCCAGTTCCTCATTGTTGTCAGAAAGGTTTTTCTTACTAAGGAGCAGGATTCCCATCTGCAATTTCAAATGGTTGAGAGGTTGGTCAGAATGCAGACATAGTCTGAAACAAGCTTTAGATATTACTTGTTTTCATGAAGTGCTGCCACAGCTAGGCTTGGCGGTCCTTGCCCTTGGTGTGGTACATCCATTGGCAGGAGCAAGGGAGAGAGAAGCACTAACCTCGGGTCTCCCTGAATTCCCCAGATTGCCAGTGAAATCTGGTTTCTTAAGTGCTCCAATACCTGCTGCCATCAGCAGTAGGCTGAGGCTCCTGGCAGCTTACTTTAAAAAAGTCTTACTTAAAAAGTAAGTTTTAGAAATGTAATGGGTCACTTGGGCTCATTTGTATTGTGAAAAAATGAGGCCGTTCACTGCCTTTGGTGCTGCCTGTTTGCTGGGGTCTTACGAGCCATGCTGAGTTTCTAACGGGGTTCACAAAGACTGAATATTCCCACATGCTCAGTCCTGACTTGTTTTGTTTGCAGCTGTTTGAGGGAGTTTTGACATCTCAAAGTGGAGCACAGGTTCCCACGTGTCGTTGCAGAAGTGGCTGGGAGGGTCTGTAGGGTGTGGGAGATGCAGGGTTGCAGGGGGGTTCTCTACGTATCCTATGTGCATCCTTTGGTCATAGGTCACACTTCTTGTCCACTCGATCTCTGAGTCAATAAGCAATAAGGGGCACTTGAACATTAGGAACAGTGACCATGTATGTGTTTACTGGCTCATAAGTAAATCCTATCTCCTGGAAAACAAGGAGATAAACCACATAAGCAATATTTCTGAGTTTGAGGATGCTTGGAAAGGTGTATTTCTGCTAGATGGGTTGTTGGAGCAGTTGAAGAGCTGCATACTTTCTGAGTAACTGGGATGGGCAGTTAAAATCCCACTAAATATGTATGTGCAGCAAGCACAACATGCTGGAAAATTCATTTCCAGCAAGAGCAATCAGGCTAGAGTTTTTCAGGGAGTGTTATGTTTTCTGCTAGTGGTTTGCTCCCGTTTTAGGTGAGACAGTGCTCTCGCACAAAAGGGCAACCATCCTCCATACTAAAGTTTGCAGCACGTGGTACCTGTTCCCATCTGTGTAATGCTGTTTGCATAAAAATTCATTTCCAGCAAGAGCAATCAGGCTAGAGTTTTTCAGGGAGTGTTATGTTTTCTGCTAGTGGTTTGCTCCCGTTTTAGGTGAGACAGTGCTCTCGCACAAAAGGGCAACCATCCTCCATACTAAAGTTTGCAGCACTTAGCATTACACAGATGAGAACAGGTACCGTTTGCATAAGGCAATGCCTGAAAAGCTGGTGCATTTTTGTTGTTATTAAACTCAACATCTGATTTGCCACGCTGCCTTCTGCTGTGTTTTGAATTAAATCTTTCAAACCAATCAGGAATGAACCAGTTCCAGGTTCTCAAAGGGAGCCTTAAAAAAAAGAATTGCTTTAGGAAATGCTGTTAAACATTGTTTCTGTGTCTCTGCTTTTCCCATCTTTTCTCCTAGGAAAAAATCAATATTCCTTCATACTGGCAAGAGGGTGTAAAGCTGTGGCGGGTGTTGGCTCTCCAGTACATACAGCTGGAGGAGGAAAGTGGACTGAGTATTTGGGATCGATATTTTCTCACAGTTTCAGATGAGTGTGGTGGTATTCCAGCTCCATAGGTGGTTTGGTGCTTTGGCTGCACAAATAGATTAGAAACAGGTGAATTTCTGGTGCAGGTAGATAGATATTTCTTTTTTTTTTTTTTGCTTGCTCCTTAGAATTCATGTGGAAACATTTCTAGAGCATCTTACTACTTTTGGATAGAGGGCTGTACGTGTTCAAATGAGAGAGTCCAGTGTTAGTTCTCTAATGCACGCAAGTTGAAACAAAAGTGGTTATTTTAGAGCTAAATTAGAAATACTAAGACATTGCCTTATTTAGCATCTTTCTGTTCTGTACTTGACTTTCAATTGTTGTCCTTGACATGGAATACATAATAATTCCCTAGCTAGGATGCCCTTGCTGACCAGCCCTGTGGGAGGGCCTGGAGCAGGCGGGTGATTCCTAAAAGGTTTTAATAATGTATGAATAGCATTAAAGTAAATGCAGGTAAAGCTTTGACCTTTGAATTTGTAAAAATATAGACAGATACATTCTGGAAGGGGGGTTTTGATCTATATGTGCCCTGGGGGCAAGTAGAGAGCACTGACACTGTTTGAAGTGATGTTACGATGCTCTTGAATTATTATCGTGTCATAATCTAGATTGCAGAGTGTTACGGTGTCTGACCCTGCTCCTGTCCTGCGCCACAGCTCGTTTGGTTGGGACATGAAGCTTCTGAGTGTGGCTGTTGGCAGAGGGTCAGCGTGGAGACGTGGGATGTAGCTGCTCCAGAGGAGGTTTGTCCCTGCAGAGAGCAGATTCTATAACCCACAGGCTACATATGAATTCTGGCAAGGAATGATGTGAGGGGAATGTGGAGACTGGCTTGACTCCTTTTCTTTTCCACTTCCCCCAGATTATTTGGGAGCTGGCAACACATTGCTCCAGAAGAGCAGAGGTGGTGGGCTGGTATGTGTGTGCTCACACGCTTGTTCCTCCTTGTGTCGGGATTTTTTCCGGGGGACACTTGGGGTCCAGGGAAGGGAGGAAACCATGGGGCAATGCAGCCGCAGGATCGGGGTCCGGCCGAATGCGATGCGCTTCGCTCACACTGATTTAGGACTCTGCTGTGTCCTCGCAAGGTTAGAGGATGGGATCCAGGTTTTGTTTCTTTTTCACTTTAATTGCTATAAAATATTTTAACGATTTATAAAAGAGCAGCACCAAAATGGAGACTAATAATAAAAGGACTAAGCTAAAAACTGAAGCTTCATTCTGGCAGTGACTTTGCTGCATGAATAAAAAAGATTCTGCAGTGTGGTAAGTTGTACAGTAAAGTGGCACCGAGAAACAGCAGGGAAAACAGCTAATAAAAACTGACATAAACATCCAGTTTTAAGAACGAATTCAGATAAGAAAACAATATGTACTTTTCAAGGTGGTGATTGGGAAGGGGATGGAAATACCAATGCAGGCTGTAGATTTTCCACAATTTTTTGTTTACATAAATCAAATTTAAGTAGTCTCTTATTGCTGACTGTGGAAATATATTTCAAATTGTAATTTTGTTGCGTGTGTTTGTTCTGTATGTTTTATTAGTTTTTAGATAATAGTGAATCTCTAAGGACAGGCCTGAAGCTGAAATAATTGCAGATTTTCTATTTCTCTGCTACTTAAAAACTTAACCATTCTGGTCTCGGAGCAGAAAAGCTGGTCCAGAGAAAACTGGACTTGGGACTACAAAGGCAGGTGCCTACAGCTTTCCACTTCTTGTTTTACTGCAGCTAAAACACACAAGACCAGATTTTGTTCTCCATTTAAGCTTACACAAATTCATATTAACCCATTAGGAGAGCTCTTCCATGCTGTATTTGGAAGCACAGCATAACTTGGGGAAGGAGGAATGTTTTGTCTTCTGACTTGGTTTTTGGTCAGTGCCTCTGAGCGGCGAGCAGCCTTCATCAGTTATGTTTTAAGTATCAGCAGCTTGTCTCCATTTGGTCTTGGAGGATTTGTGAAGAGGACAATGAGGGTTTGATCCTAAATCATGAGTCTGTGTATGAATTGAGTTAGCAAAGGTGTTTTTGCAGAAAATTGACATGAGCCTGAAGGCTTCTAACAACTACTTATAAATTTGTCTCCAAAATAACTTTGCACCTTTGTACATAGTGCATCTGGCTTTGGGGAGAGAGTCACATTCAGTCGTCAGGAGACTATCAGCAAACCAGTAAATCTTTGCTATGCAGGGCAGGCCACCATTAGCAGTCCATAATTTGGATTTTTGTGTGTTGTAGCCTTAGACCTGTGGCTGGTCCTTGCTCACTGGGCAGCAGCTTCGTAAGGACTACGAGAGGCCCCTGCCCTGCATATGCAAGGAGCAGGACCCAGCAGTTGTGATTCTTATGGTCTGAGAGTCCTACAGTGTTTACACAGATTCCCAGAGTGGAAGGGACCTCTAGAGATCATCTAGTCCAACCTCCCTGCCAGAGCAGGATCACCTGGAGCAGATCACACAGGAACAAGTCCTGGTGGCTTTGGAAAGTCTCAAGAAAAGGAGCCTCCACCACCTCTCTGAGCAGCCTGTTCAGTGCTCTGTCACCTCACAGTGAAGAAGGGTTTCCTCGCGTTCAGATTGAACCTTCTGTTTTCCAGTTCTGTTTCCAGGCATTATATGCATTTGCCAAGTTTACACCTTGATAAACATCTATTCCACTGTTAGCAAACTTTGACTTTGTTGTTTTCATGGAAAAAGAAAAATAAATCGGTGCAAGGCAGCTCCGTTACATAACAAAGGTTATCTGGAGACACGGATACTCTGAAAAGTCCCCTCTGTTCCTTTCTCTTCCCAGGGACAATCAGCTTATTCTCATTTTAACAGCTTACTATCAGTTCTGACCCATTTAAAATTCACCTACCAATTGAATTGTATAACAGGACCTAGCTGACCCAGGAACAAAGTGAAATGTTCATATCTTCATAATGAACAGCCACGATCTGAGAGCCAAGAAGGAAAAAAGGAGAAGAATGGAGCCAGCTTTAGGAGAAACACAACTTCTTTTCCCAGGGCAGGGAATAGGAGCTTTCTTACTAAAATACTGTAAGCGGCTTTGCTCTGCTATGTGTTGGCAGCTTCACATCCATGAACCGTTTATTGTTTCACGAGAAGTTTGAAAGTTGGTGTATGTTCATGCACAGGGCCCTTCCCCTCTCTGACATTCACTCTGCCAACCCACCCCTCCCTTCCACCTCTCGCAATAAAGAGCCGAAGGCAGTGGAGGGAGGATGGGTCAGTCTCTGTGTTACCTGCGTCTGCTGGAACAGGACTGTTAAATGTAGGGTCGTTGGAGAAACTTCTGCCGCCTTAATTTTCCAGCTGCATTTGCTGCACATTTGATGTCAGTCGGGGTTTGGGTTTCTCCTTTAATTTTGAGGGGAGGTGTGAGTGGTTGTTTTCAAACATCTATCCTCAGTAATAACTCATTTCATGATAAATTGCCACAAGTGTGTCTGGGGTTACTGTCAGGTGATTGCCTGACTTGGGACTGAGCTACTATTGACTTGACAATGGATTTAACTTCATTATTTTGCTTAGTTTTTACCCGTAACAGCCACAGGAATGTGTGAGAAGAGCATCAAAGCCGGTCCGTGATTATTCCCACTCCATGCAGATGGACCCTTCCCTCTGTTCCTTCACCAGGGGCAGCTAAGGGAGAAATGTGCACGTAGGCTGAAAAGGGAGAAGTCGCCCACTCGTGTCGGGAGTGAAGTTCCCCATGCTAAGGACTGTAGAACAGAGTCAACAGAACAAAATTGTTTCTAATGATACTAATTTGCAGTCCTTGACGTCTGTAGGCTTTCTGAGGGATTTGTGTTTCTTTATTCCCATCTTCTGCTTTTGGGAAACGAGCACTTGGTAATGGAGGAATGAGATGAACCACATCACGCAGTTTCTCCTTAACAGCTGTTCCTTGTAGCTGTTGCATAGTAGGGGATCGTGATGATCTTTTAATGCCCTTTTTATTTTTCTTTTCAGAATGAAGATGTTAATTGATTCTGTTAGCTCTCGTCTTTATTTGCCAGTTTGCAGGAAACCCTTGGTGCTTTCGTACATCAATTCCAGTAGGTACTAAAGTTAGTCGCGTTCTTGCTGCTGGCTTACAAGCAGGGCCAGGCAAATTTATTACACCATGTCACAACTCCCAGTGAGCTAGAATTGTCTTTGGTTTATGCATGTGAAGGAACAGCATCATCTTCCCATGGTATGATGCTGCATCTCTAGAAAAATCCTTCCCTCTCAAAACAACCAGAGGGGACCGTGGCCTTCAGGGAATGGCTGGTGGGCAGGGAGGTTATGGGTGAGCATAGTGCTCTTCCATCTTCCCACTGAGCTCTGATCATGGTAGTTTTTAAGGCCTGACAGAGAAGTGAGGGACTCTGTATCATACTGACTTGCAGAGGGAATATGCAACAGAGGTTCCTCATGCCTCTGGTCTGATAACAAAGGACTTGCCAGCACAGGGAGGTGATTCCTCTGGCTAGACTTCCTGTATTGCATATCACTGGGCATTTAATTACTGTGTTGCTGGGACTTCAGTGCCAGCCACCCCCACACGCTCAGCCTCCTGGAGTATGACACGTACTCTGAAAGCAGATTTTCCTTTATTCTTGCATTGAAGAGGATGCAGAAACCATTATTTTTTTATTTTGGTTTTAGTGCCTCAGTAACTTTATGAAGGACTAGCTAATTATTGAAGGGCAGCATGTTTTCTTCTCAGAACTAGAGAGACTTCAGATTTTATGATCTGAGGTTGTTGAACAGGAAAGTAGGAAAGTGTGCAGAACCTCAGACTCTAAATGCCGGTAATTCAGAGTGAAGGAGCCGAGAGCTCTAAGGGAATCACGGGTTGTGAATTCAGTAATAAACTGCCAGCCTTTAGCAGTTGTTTCTGTATATATGATTGTTGAAGGGATGGCATAGATAGGGCTATACTTAAGTTGTGCTGTGGTTTTACTGAAGTTGGAGTTACAGTGGATGTGGATCAGGCTTAAGGAGTCTGATGGGAATCATTGTTCATCAAACTCCCTTTTCTCTTCTGAGCTGGTTGCTGTTCAGTGCCATTGAGCTCCCCTGTTCTTGCCTGCTCATAGTGGCCACTCCAGCAGTACGGCATTTCTGAATGCAGGTTGATCCTTGCAGCTGTTTCTAGCTGTTGCTCTCATATTCTAGGTGCCCAAATGTTTTGGGGAGTCTCACTTCACTTGTCTGGCCAGGAACCACAGCAGGGCACACAGCTGCATCTGGCTGGGAGTTACAAGCTTACCATTTAGTCTCAGTTCTGCTTTAAAGTGTAGTGTCTCATAAAACCAGGCGTGAGGTCAATGCAAGTGTGAGATGGGGCCAGGCTGTATAGCTTGAGTTAAAACTTACAACATGATTTGAAATGAGAAGGGGGGGAGAGGACCAGACGAGCTGTTTATGAGATTGAAAGACTGAGGGACAGTCTGAGGTTTATAACTGCAGTCAGCTGCCTCGTTGATTCAAAGATGAAAAGATGGTAAAAGCTATTGGCAGGTTTTGAATACTCCACGGATATATGGATATTGAGCCCCTTGAAAGCCCTGCACCTGGCTCTGGTAGGGCTATCCACTCAATGGGCAGCTTCTGGCAGTGGTGAATAGTTTGGAGTGATGTTTTGGGAAACTGGAGTTCTGTATCTCTGTTTAAAAAACCAACCACACTAATTGTAATGTTGCCATGAAGTTATGGGTGATTACTCAGCAAATTTGGTCTGAAACCTCCATTCATCTGTCCTAGCGCTGGTGACCACACGGGATCAGCCAAAGACTGGAGTATGGTTCAGCACATTGTCATTAAAATTTGAGGACTGTCGTACTCTTGTACTCCTCTTCCCCGGTTTCACTTAATGTCCAGGTAATAGTGGGCTCGTGTAGCCTGGCATGGCAGATCTTGTGTTTTGTTTTGAGTTGAGGTTTCCATCAGATCCACCCTTACAGTCATGATGACCACTGTGTGCTGGCACAGCTGCTCTTCCTGGCTCCTCGTGCAAGCAGCAAAGGCTTCAGAGTTCACAGAACTGTCTGCTGCTCCTCTTAAGTTGAGCATCCACTCAGCTTGGGTTTCTGTTGGAGTTTGGGTTGCACTGAATTGGATTTTAATTGAAAACCAATTTTTCAGTCCCTGTGACATCTTTGGCCCAAAACATAGAGGTTTTCTGATGACTGTGTGCTGTGACCCTTGAAGCCCTCTCTGATTAGCACACTTCAGCATCTTTGGGCCAGCCAGCAACGTGGGTAGTAGGTTCTACAAAATACTTCTCTGAACATTCATATACTGTAAAACACGGGGGTTATTTAATGCACAGACAAGAAGACAGTTCTCTTGAGTTTTGAAATAAATTCTTTTGGTATTTAATCAGTTGCTCCAGGCTGGGCAGGGAAAGGCCTAAAAATGGGAGGTTATATCTCACATTGTCTTTCATGGATTGATCAATGCCTCGTGTGATTGTAGCTGCACAGAGAGTCCCACCAGGCAAATGGTCATACTCTAGCAGAGGCTTCTCCTGGTCATACAGACTATCCAACAGCAATTTAACTGCAGGAGCATGAGAAGTTTTACTTAAAAGCTGCACTTCATTAATCTGGTAGAAAGGACTTAGCAAAAGGAAAGGCAGAACAGAGCAGTCTGGCTCACATTGCCTTGCTTTTGGCTCTCTGTACTTGAGCTGCTTGCACTTGATGCTTTAATCAGTAAATCCTCTCATAGCCAAGGACTTGGTAAGTGTCACTGTAGGAGGAAAAATGAAGGCGTGTGAATGCTTCAGCAGCATCCGAGTAGCTCTGTGAGCTGTGGACAGCAGGACTTCTGAGCTGGCTTTCTGTTGTGTGTGGGATCTGCAAAGCTGCCAGAGGGTCCAGGCCTCCTGTCAGGAATATCTCAAAAGTCTTGCTGGAGGAATATGGAGCCTAATAATACGTTTTATTTGTTCATATATCTAATATAGCAAGTAACAAATGACTGTTGATGCTCTGGTAGCTGAGTGGTTTATTTTGCATATCCTTTTATCTTTCTCATTCTTACTGCCCCACTGCTGGCTCTCAAGGGATCCAGTTTGGCATGCTTCCAACAAAATGCAGGGCTTTGGGGGTTTTGTTTGTTTGTTTTGTTACCTTCTGCATGAAGATGGGACAGCAGGGAGAGGAGGGAGTTTGAGCAGAACTCTCCTGGTCCTTGCTGGTTGTGAGAAGCTTCTGGTGAAGTTACTGCCTCATGGAAGTCTTAAATTGAGGGCACCATCAGTTTCCTGAAAATCTGACTCTAATTGTTCTGGTTGTAAAGTGTTTGGGAGTTTCCAGTGACAAATGTTCTGATAGGACAGAAAAACCTACTGTATGTTACTCTGCTTTAATGAGAAGTGCAGCTTTCCATGTTTCCCACCCTCCCTCGTTCTCAGATTTCAGTCCCTGAGCTTGTCATGCATCTTAAAATTCTTAGTTGTGTTGCCTAAATCCTTACAGTTACACTTGCTGAAGCTATTTATTAACTTAATTTTTCAGGCCAGTAACGTAACTACGGCTGTGCTGGGTTTCTCAGCACGTTTTCAAAACAGTTTGTGCAACCAGAGCGTTTCTTTAATACTCAGAGTTGAAAGATTGCCTCACACATCAGTGTCAAAGGCAAAAGAAAGGTATATGTCATCATCTTTTTTCTGTAGTTGTTGGAAATAAAGCAGTTGAAATGCACGGCTACAGGGTTGTTTATAACCAGGCCTCTCCCGGCACCCAAAGCTGCCTGGCTTGCTTACATGTGAAGTTTCATCCCAACATTGGGACTTATTTATGGTTGATACCCAGGACAAGAAGAAGTCAAAGAAACAGTGATGTTTCCTAGGGAATGGGAAGCCCACGCCTGGCACTCATGAATTACAGGGCTGAACTTTCTTATGTGTGTCTCCTCCTCCTTTTGCTCTGTTTTGTTGCTGCCTCCAGTAACATTTTTCCTGACTATAGTACTATTGACTCCTGTGATAGTTTAATAGTTTCTGCTGTTTACACAGTTGTCATTTAAATCGTTGTGATTTAAATTTGCATGCAGACTTGGTAAGTGCTCAGAGTATACCGTGGTACCCCAAAGGTAATTTGTATTCTGGTTGCTGGAGTTGTCTTGGCAACACTTAGGTGACTGGAAACCATTTCCAGAGGGGAAGTTTAATTCTGATATTGCTCACCGGTCCCAATTCTGGTTGTGACAGGCTGGGTCCCAGTTCTGGTGGGGAGAGGCTGGACAGTGTTGGGTAGTTATGAAACCTTTTAACTTCACCTTGTGCTGTAGTCTTCATAGTGTCTTACCTGTGCTGCTCTTTAGAGAAAAGGTTGGAGGAACATGAAAATCCTATCATAGAATGGTTTGGGTTGGAAGGGACCTTAAAGATCATCTAGTGCCAACAATTCCTCTGTTCCTTAATTTCTGACATGATGAGTTAGAGGATGTAGGCAGAATTCTCATTTTTTGGTTCTGATGCTACTTTTCAGTTTCTAAAGGGTACTGGTTAGCTTGGGGGTACAGATCAGGGGCTGTACTGCAGTGGTAGCCATGCAGTATTGCCAGGATACGTGATGTAACAGACTTAAAAGATAACTTTTTAAAAAAAATCCTGTTGAAATAAAATTGTACATGTAGATTAATGTTTTTAGAACATGTTAATTCTGGGGACCCAGGAAATTGCTGAAGTATTGGAGCTTAGGACTCCATACTCTAACACCTAAGCTTTTACCAATTTGTTTGTACAGTCAACAAACATATTGCTGACTTTCTTGTTAACGAGTGCCTGGCATTTCATTCTGGCTGCCCAAGATAGAAAGTGTTGGTACTTTGTCACCTGCAAGATTCCAGTACAGAACAGGCAGTGCTGGAAAAGAGAGAAAACATAATAAAACAATCATCTCAGATACATCTTCGTTATCACTGATTCCCTATAAATCCATTCATAGCTGTTCTTATGAAAATCACAGTGCCAAAAGACTTAATAAGGAGCCAAATTCTGATACAAACTCCTGTGTTTCTGGGCTTCTTGTGGTAAAAATTACCTCTCCTGTAGTACATTTAAATCTGGGCTTAAATAATGCCAATGCACTGTTGCAATACATCTCGGTGAAAGAGGCTTTTAGAGCTAATCTCAATTGGAGTAGCTGCAGTGACTTCAGAGCAGATAAGCCATTTCTCACTCGGGCTGAGGGCATGGTGCAGGCAGGTTGTATATTTGGAATTACAGGCTGAAATCTGCAGAGCTGCTTCTGCATCATGCAAAAAATGCTTTCTCCACTTTTTGCTTTCTTTCCTATTATGAATGAACCACAGGAGAATAAGGCCAAAACCCACTTCTGTATTGCTGGAAGAATGCTATTAAGCTTTGATAGCAGCTTATTTTCACAGAGCTTTCTCCTTTTTATAGCTCATTAAAGATGGCTTCTGTGGGTTTTACATAGGTAAGTCACTGGCCTCTTGAAAAAAAAAAATGAGAAACATATGGAGGGGAAAAAAAGTAATCATCATTGGGAGGATTATATGAGTGGATATCTTGGGTTTATGATACTTGGTCTTTCAGCAGTGTTCATATGGGACTCCTTAAGCAGTAAAAAGTTCATGGTTCCATAGAACTTTATGTTCCCTTTATTCTCATAAAACACCTTTAGAAATCAGTTCAAAGACACAGTAGACTTTGTTATGCTTGTCAGTCATACCTTCTGATGTATGTTTTAAGATGCTTTTTTCTTACACAGTCAAGGGAATCACTGATAAGCATGACTACTTAATAATAGAGTAAAAAAGTCAAAACTCCTTCTGAAAGTAGAGATTTGTCTGCAGCTGATGCTGCTGTATGAGTGACATGGGGATTGCTTATTAAATTAGTTAAACTGCACATCCTCCGGGTTTGCTTTGACATCGCCTCGTTACTGATGTTTCGCCACAAAGCACTAATGAATGGACCCCTGCATAGGGACCGAAGGCCGGCTGCTCCATCCACCTAGCCTGGTTGTGTTTGGTTGGAAAGGGCTTGGTTTCTCAAATCAGGAGAAAACCATATTCATCAACATCTTGTTGCACAAAGGGGAGGGTTATTTGTGTTTAGAGGCAGCAGGCAAATTGGTTTCTCTTTGTCCTGGCCTTCCTGCACTATCGCCTTGCAACTCCTCCATCTCCAACGAGACACTCGGGGTTCCTTTGTTGCCTCCTGCTCATTTCCATGGTAGCCGCTCGCGCCGTGGCAAGCCCAGGCTGAACGGCGCCGCGTGGACAAGCCCACGGGGAAGGGAGCTGAGGAGAGCGAGAGCAAGAATGGAGCCTGTCGCTAGGACTGACTGTATGTAATTGCACAAATTCCATCAAGGGCGTCCCATGGTTTCAAGCCCCTGGAAGCTGTAAATAATGTGTTTTAATTAACGGGTTGCCAGGAGCTTTAAAGGAAATCAGATTGGACCAGGGGCTGCAGAATTCGGCAGCTGTAGCGGCTGGAGCGTACGTGTGGTTTAACTAACTGCTGATTTTTCATTTTATTTTAATTAAATGACTTTCAGAGCTGAAAGCTCCTGCCATCCTCACCTGGGTACCATTGAAATCCATGAGGTATGGAGCTGGGGACTTGGGCGGCACTGGTTGACAGTAAGAGCAGAGGAGACTAACTGAAGGTTGCGCGCAGGGCTGTTACTTCTAAGTCTTCCAAATGGCAAGGTTTCATGTCCAGTATTTCTTTGTGCGATCCTTCTGGTTTGGGTTTTGCAATTTCTGTGCATCCAGTGTAGTCAGTGAACAAGCAGCCTTTCGGTCCTGTCCTGTGTTAGCTAAGCTTTAGGGCTGGCAGGTGAGGAGTGTCCAGAGCGATTGCTCCTTGTGAACGTATGAAGAACTTTGGAGATATGTGTGCTGTAGCTGTATGAGTGATCCTATAGCATTTGGTAACTCATTTGGGTGCAGAAATGAGCAGAAAGAGCCACAGAAGGTGTGTGTTTTAACACCTTTCCCTGTCAGCATCTCCCAGCACAACCAGGGTTACAGACTCTTTGTCTCTTAGCCTCAGTTTCCCTCCATGTGCAGCGAGGTTGATGGTGGTACCCTGTGGCATGGGGATGTGGTGGAGTGGAGGGGTATGAAAGATGGGAGCTCTGCCAGCAGAGGTGGGAGCATGCAGGTACCTCAGAGGGGTAGATAAAAAGGGTAACGCTGATTCCTGGTGTGGTCCAGCTTACAGACAGTCTGCCTGCTGCTCCCCCATGACCTCAGTTCACAGCGATTCAAGAGGAAGGGGAAATGTGCCCATGAAAAATGTTGACACGGTTCCACCATCTGCTTCTACTGTATTAACTCTCCTGACTAATTGCATGTGTGATGCTGTGCCACATGGTAGCTTTGTTCTTTACATCAAAAGACAAAGCCTTTTTGTGTTTCCTATGGATCTTTGAACCACACTTGCCATTGAAGGCCCTGTCAGTGTGACACAGTAGCTGTTGATGTCTTTTTGCCTTGATGATTAGAGAGCTCAGAATAAGTAAGCTTGGTCATACTTGTTAACAGGTTAAAGGGTATAGTTGCATACATCATAATTTCCGTGTTGTGCCTATTCATTTCCCATCCCCAGGGCACTGGTATTTAATATGGCAACGCACAAAAGCGTTTGACAACACGTGATGATGGGTGAAGAGGTTTGTGCCTGAATGGAGGACCGGCGTGACCGATGCCTAACTCTTAACCTGACCACTTCACTTAGTGTAATGCAGGAGCCCATCCGCTCGTGCTTCCTAGCAGAATATTAATAGACGTTTGTTTGGCATCGTTCCGCTGTAACAGACTTGGATCAGAGGATGAACCTGCTGTTCAGTCTCAAACGATGCTGGCTTTGGAGACGTTTTTGAAAATGCTTTTGTGTGCGATCCCTTACAATTCCCAGAGCTCCAATTCAGTGGTCTTAAAAAACAAGATTCCTGGCAAATTAGCCTTTGGATGCAATTCATGTCTTCTTTACAGGGCAGCTAACAGAGCTGTAGAAAAGATATCTTCACAGGTACATACCCAGGGACATCTGTGGCACTGGTCTGTCTAAAGATCATTAAGAACCGGAGTCTAAATTATCTTTTATCACCTTGGACATTCCTGATGTGTTGCTAGCCAGTTAATTCAATGCAGGCTCCTGTACTGTACATATTGGTGTGACATAATGATGCTTTTCAGTAGTGTATATTATATCACAGCAGCTTTCTGTGTATATTTTTTCTTCTGTGGCATACTGATTATTACCTTCCATTTTCCATTTCTGTTTCTGGTGCCTGAAGCAGTTCAAGAATTCAGGACAATGGATGCATAGTCAAAAAGGGGAGCTTCTTTTTAATAATCCTAGAAATAAAATTTTACTCCCCAAAATGCCATGGTTTTCCTAAAAACAAAGCAGATAGGAAAAGAGAATAAAGTGGGTAACAGTGCATTAAGTCTTTAGAAAAATCCTCACTGGTTTCCTTGCTATTGACTCTTCATTCTTCCAAGACTGTCCAATAAGCATTTTAATTGTAGTATTTTAGCGTCCCAGAAAAGTAAACTATGGCATGTGGGTTTTTTAACTGTATAGAGCATTTCTTCCATTTTTCACCCGACAACTTATTGATTAAAGTAGGAACAGGAAAAAAAGAGCAATCATTGATCCAGTATTAAGCAACTGGACTGTGTATAGAAGTGACATTAAATGTGGTGTTGCTTCTAATAAAAAAACTAAACGAATGCAGCAGAACGAAGCGAAGTTAACAGCTTCATTTCCCCTGCTGTTGGCTGCCAAACAGAATGCTGAGGTGGGTTAGTGCACATGGAATTCCCTGGTCAGGAATGTCACCTTTCTCTACGGGCCACCCACACAGATTCGTGCACAGAACCAGCAATGCTTTCTCGGTCATCCTGGATCTGTTACGTTCTCTTGGCCCCTCTCCCTGTCTCCTACCCACAGAAGGCATCCTTTTGGACACCGAAAGGATTGAGTCTTCGATACGTGATTGAGGTCACTGATCCTGATTCTTGAAGAGCCTTCGCTTTGTTCCTTTTTTTCCCTCCTTGTTTTATTAGGGATTGTGGGGTTTGCACTGAGTTCTGTGGGGTTTCCAGTGTGTCATTAGATCTGGGTAATTTGTTACAGGTCAGAGACACCTGGGCTGTCGTTTTGGGGAATGTGTACTGCTTGTTCGTAGGAATGTCATGTGTTTTACCGTGCTTAGAGACGCGGAGCTTGCAGGTGTAAATAGCAGGTTACTGGTTTTCCACACAGTTGTGGTAACAGTATGCGGCCCGGACCCCCGCCAAGTTCCGCAAAACAGGGCTCAAATGGTATATATTTCTCTTGCGGCTGTCTTAAGGCTGAATTGCAGAAGAAGTGACTTTGCCTGCAATTTTGGGGACTCCTGGTGTGTAATCAACACTTCTGTGCTGCTGGTGGCAAAGGTGAGTGGTGAAATTGCTGGTCCTTCCCAGCAGATGTGTTATGTGCTCCTGCAGTCCATCTCGACCGAGTGACCTGGGCTGCAGGACACACACGCAGCTGAGCAAGGGCAGGCTCCAGCAGGGAAGTGATGAACACGCAGAGTTTGGGACTCCTGGATTTACCTCCTACACGCAAACTCAATTTTTAGCAGACTGGGCATGAAATTCTGCTGAAGATGCCTTGTTTTGCTTTGGTGTGCTCAAACTTCCTAGGGTGTATACTACATTCTGGCAATGAGAACTTGATGTTTGTGTCCAAGGTGTGAAAGGCAAGTTCTGCAGCGTGGTATCTCCCCTATAAACTCTGGTGTTGTGGTGTTTCGATGCAACAACATAACCAGGCAAGAAATTTGGAGATGATCTTTGCCATCTTCTCCACTGCTCTTTTGTCACCACCACCTATGAGAAAGGAATTAATCCTTGTAAACATCAAATAGGGCAGAAATCTTAACTACATGTAGGAAGGCCCTCCTTTTCCTGATATCCCTTCTCTAGTGTATCGCTTAGTGAAAGGATCTGGATTCACATGTCCTTGTTCTCCTCCTTCCTCTCCTTTTCTGAATAACTGAAGGCAAACTCAGCCTTGAAGTATGGCAGTTCTGATTCCCAGGTCTGATGAGTAATAGGCATTTTTGTAGGTGGGAACCAAAATGGTTCCACTGACTTCTGCTTTTTTGCCTTAATATACTTGTTAGCAGAAATGACCTTCAGTAAGTTTTTTCATCAGAGGATTGATTGTTTAACCTCTCTGCGGAGAGGGATAGCCATTAATAACTTGTGGATATCAAGAGTTTTCAAGCTCCAGGGACTGCAGCACAGTATCAACCTGGCTGAAGTGTCCAATGCTTGTGATAAGTCCCAAGTTTCCAAGTCAGGGCGGGTTTCACATTTCTGTGCAGGAACATTTTCATCTCTGTGACCATCCTGTTCAACAGAATTATTTATAGGTGCTTCCTCGAGGCACATAAGTCTGACTTTGACTGAGGGTTATAAAACCTATATTGAAAACAAACATCGCAGGGTGTCATAAAAACATCTGCACCCAATTTTGCACAGGAACCACTGAGGCCAATAATTGGTCATGGACTTCATTGGTAGAATATGGCCCCTAGTTGTTTAATTCCCAGAAATAGACTGAATAACGTCAAGTGCCTCCTGGGGACTTTGCAAACGTCTTTCGTTGTGAAATAACGTACATGTAGGTGCCACCCAAGAGCTTGTGTCTTGCAACAGTGTCTTGCTGCTTCTTAAAAGGGAGCAAAACAAACTCCAAAGCAGATAGACAAAGCTGCCATTCTGTCAGCAAAACGCAGAGTGGATGAGCTTTAGTCAGAGAAATATTTAGAAACAAACTGGTAACTCAGAGCATACCAAATCCTTTGAAGAGGTCGTGACTGCAGCAATATGGAGCTCTGGAAACACATTCAACTTCTACAGCAGAACAATGGTTGCTCTTTTCTGTAGAGAGGAAGTTTTGTCTTGAGCTTAAGAGATCTCACTAGCAGATGGGGCTGAGATTTGGGTCAGATCCTTGGCTATGCCACGGATTTGCTGCACCTCACCTAATGTCTCTGTGTCCATGTACCTGTAACTGAGGATGTGCATGACCTGCTCATTTCAAGACCTCGGATCCCTTAAGGTAGGAGGAGCATTCTTTGTAATAACCCTTCTGTAGAACACTTCTATACTCATGTAATCTTTGCTGTAATAAAAATTACATGTTCTGAAGCCTGACCCTGTCTGTATGATTGCCAGCCTCCTTGTCGCTGCCGTGTGAGAGTGAACGTCGGTGGGCATGTTTTGACACTGAACGGCAGGTACTTTTCACACCTGCCAACCTGCCACGTTGCAGGGAGGTTGGTTTGGTGGCATCCAGAGGTGACTGTAGGGCTGAGCAGGGTTGTCAGCCTGTTCCTGAGCGAAGCTGAGGCTGTATTTAAGATGCTGGCAGGAAGATCTGTCCCTTCCTCCTTCTTCCTCCGCAGAAGGAGAATTTACAATTTCCAGTTTACAAGCAGAATGGGGGGTCGTCTTGTGGGTTTGTTTGTTTTACGCTCCAGAGACGAACACTGAGATGATGTAGGTTCCTGGAGAATAGCAATGAGAAAATTGTCACAAAACCTGGTTTTGTACAGCTTTAAAAGATCCCTGGTGCTTTACGAGTGGCTCCTGGGGGGAGGCCAAAAGAAACCCCAGACTGAGAAAGCAAAAGGAAAAATGGAGGGAGCAAATCTTGGATGGAGCCTTGCCTGAAGGAGTGTAGAGCATGTTCCTCTGAAGTGAGGCAGCACTTCAGCTCTCTGCCTGGGCTGGCCCTGCTGTGAAGGCCTCCAAGACAAAACCCCAGAGCCCCGCTGACGCCTTCGAACTCCAAGGGAGTCCTTGTCTGAATACCCAGGTAGTATGTTTTACACCTCTAATGCCCCAACAGTCCAAGTGGTTGTTCAGTTCATGGATTCTCCGCTGGGATTCCTGCTTTTCCTACTGATGAAGCATGGTTTGTAGGGACAACTGCTGTATTCATTAGGCCAACTTGTATGTTTTGGAAAAAAACGGAGCAACTTTGGCGCATCAAGCCCCTCTTGAAGCCTGAAGTGGCAGCAGTGACCTGAGTACAGGTTGGGGAAAAGTTTTGTTCAGCTTTGCCTTGATTACATGAGTAATTTAGCAATGAAGTCTCATGTATTTGTTAGTTGAAGTCAGTTTAATTACATCAGAACAAAATGCTGTTTCAGCGTTCTGTGTTTTCCATGGCTTGCAATTAGGTGTTGCCATCTTCCTCACGTTAAACTCGGCATTAAACACGAGAGTGTTTGAATAATTGTAAACAGGGGACGTACACGTATTACCATTTTAAATGCATAGAGGTAGATACCTTTGCTATAAATGAAAATTACAGGTAACATCTCTCTCCTTTTAATTGATTTGATTGATCGGAGGGGCTAATTTAGACTCAGCAGCTGCATGTTTGTGTTTTGGTTACTGTAATAGCGGCTTCAAGCAGCCCCTAACCCTCTGACTAAGCTTCTGGCAGTGGCATTGTTTTCTGGGGCTGGCTCAGGGGTCTTGGGAAGGAAGCTTCTTTAATTGTGTTTAAAATGTGGAGCATTGAAGGGAGCGTGGTCTGTGTCTGAGCATCAGCTGTTTGAGGTGATCGGATAAATCTTGCTTAATAAATGTAATTACCTGCGGAGATGGCAGTGTCAAGAAAAGTGGCCATATTCAGGGAGTGGTTAAAAATTCCCTTTCATCACTTCAAGGTGTCCTTAGTTGTCTGAAAATTAAAAGGACTTGACAGTCCACATCCACTGGGATTTCCTGACATTTCAACTCTTGGAGGATCTTACCTGTTGCTGTTTTGTAACTGCATTTTCCCGGGATGTGCCCTGACAGAGGTGTGGCCGCAGAGGTCAGGCTCCAGCATACAGTGGTTGGGGTGCCTGAAGCAGGAGCAGATGAGCAAGGCGAGGCACGGACCACTGTTTGCCCACGTGAAGGAAACCACACCAGGGTACATGGTCCTGCATGCCCAGTTACGCTTCCTCCTTTGCAGAATCGAATCCGCAATAGTCAGCAGCAGGAACTGGGAGTACTTGGGCTGCAGTATTGTCAGATGTAGGTTAGGATTTTCAAATCCCTTAAGAGGACTAAGACATCTTTTGGGTATATAACCTGGCCAAAGGATTTGGGAACAACACCACAGACTTTTTCGTGAAGGGCAGGGGTGCTGACAAAGTGAGTGGTTAGGGCTCAGGCTCATACTCCAATGGTTTCGCAAGTTTGGGAGTACATACCAAGTTTGCAGTGAACAGAACTTCAAATTAAAATAAAAAAAATAACTTTTTTTTTTTTTCTTGTATCAGTGGGATTTTTTGTTTGGGAGGGGCATCTGCAATGTCACAGTGGCTGTGTTTGCGACCAGGAGTTGACTGAGGTTATAAACTGAAGATGTCTGTCTGCGGTCAGCTTTGGTACAGCCGAGAATCATCACTCTTGAGCTAAATAATGAGCCCAGCCCCTGCCTCTCTTGGTAAGCAGAAAACCTCATTGGGCCAAGCAAATAATTCAGCTAGGGTGTATTTCGCTCACTGTGAGACTAGGTTAATTGTGGTCCGTAAGCAGTGTAGAGTGAGCCATAATAATTATGTATTTTGTTCTGGGAAGAGCTAGATTGTGTCCCGTGTTACACTTCAAGCTGCCGTTGGCACCTCTCGGGGTTGAGTGATGGCGATGGTCTGTGTTAAGCTCCTGAACTCGTGTGATGCTGCTTTTCTTCTTCTCGTATGGAGTCTTGTCAGCGGCTCTGATAAGCCACTGATCAAAGTTGCCATTGAAGTTTCCCAGCATGAAATGAAACCCTGTTTTATGAATTTCAATTTCTCTTTCTGGCCTACCATCATCCTTCCATTCTCACATCCTACAGGGTTGTGCTGCTTAACTGCTGCAGGAGGATCACAGCAAAATTTGTATTGTATGGCCTTTTAATTTATTTTATTTTATTTTTACACTGCCTTGGGTGAAACGGGTTTCTGCAAGAAGGCTGAATCTGGCTCTAAATGAGAACATGCACACAGTTTGATGGGAGGTCTGGGGTTGATTCAGTTAAAATAGGAGCAGGATCTGTGTAAAGGCATGGGGGTAGCAGAACAAATGAAACCGGTTTTCAATGGTTTTGGTGTCTCTGGGTTTTTTTTTTTTTTTTTTTAAATCCCTAATTGCTTTCTTCCCTCTGGAGTAAACCTACCTTGTGTGTGAGGTACAGAAGCCATGCAGTCCTGGCTGGCTGGCAGCACCAGCCCAACGGCCACTTACTGCCCTCATCTCCCTCTGCAGAGCTGTAATTTGGTTGTGCTCTATTCAGCTGCCATTTTTATGAAACTTGTAGGAGTAGACTTATTTTTCACATCTTTCCCCTCTTTCAGAATTGGTGGAAATTGGCCAACAGTTACTGAGGGGGAAGACAGGGAGAGAGCATAGTCTGTGGTGTCTCCGTGGGTTAGCACTGAAGGATGCTCTCCTCAGCCTGGTTTTATGTTTGGCGACACAGCCCAGAGTTTGAGCAAAACCCTTTATCTAAATATCCTGTGTTTTTAAGCCTGTTATTACTACTTAGGGGTTCATTCTCGGGGGGAGGAATAATCTTTGACATTATTAACTGTCCTTTACAGGCGAGTTGTAATCAGAAAACGAGATTTGTACGTACTTTCACATCACCACAGCTGTTGAATAGCCACAGCTTTGCTCACAGAACTGTTGATGTTCACTGTGCTCTTCAGTTGTGTTTGTTTGGGGAAAACGAGGAGTAGCAAAACACGAAGCTGTTGTACCGTGGTGTATTGCTTGGTATTACAGGTGTGCAAAATAGTAATAAGCAAGAGGCATGAATTGGAAGTTGAATCCCAGAGGGCCTGGTATCTTACAGGCAGTAACTGTGAGGAGGGTCCTGTCCTGCCTCATAAAACCTCTAGAACTGAAGCAAAAGTTAAATGAGGTTAAATAATGTGACTTGAGGGCTTGGGGGGGAGGTGGGAGGATGTTAGGTTTTATTAGAAAGAGGAGAAGGATTAAATCCTGGACCTTTCCATTAGATTCAGACACCTGTTTGGCTTTAGGGTCAGGGATTTGATCTTTCAGAGAGAGGTATTTTTAGAAATTAGAAGTCACATTTAAATCATCCAGTCCCTGTTCCCGGCCAGTACAGGAGGTGTTCCTGTCAGTGGATATTTATTTCCTCCAGTCTAATTATGCATATCCCCAGTGATTGCTTTTCTGTGAATTCCCTCTATAAATGTTCATAATCTAAATCAGTCTCCTTGGGTTCTCTGCTTTTAATTTGCAGCAGGGACAAACCCTGAATCTTTACTTGCAGTTCGGGTTAAGAGATATGAGTAATGGAAAGGAAAAGGTTATTTTGTGTTTGGTTTGATGTAATTTAGTTTAAAATTCAATGTGTTAGGATATTTTTCTGTCATGGCTGGATAAAGTGAAAACCTTTATTTCTCCTCTCACCTTTTTCCTGGGAAATTACTTCCTTTGAACAAGCTTTCCTTGGGAAAGCTGTCCAAGCTCCATGGTCACACAGGTACCAACTTCCACCCTGGAGTTCTGACCTGTCTGTCCAGACGCAGATGTGGGAAAGGAAAAGCAGGTACTGAAGGCAAATCAAGCAAGAGTCAAAAGAAAGGCAGTCTCTTTGGTGTCACTCTCTGCATCCGAGCAGGGGAGGAGATGAAAGGCTTTGTGTATGCTTCAGTAGCCTCCTCTTTTCTTGTTCCAGGTATCTGTTTGCCCCCCAAGGAGCAGAGGCGCAGGGATGCTGTGACTGCTTACTCTTGTTTGTTTATGTTCATTTTGAAGAGGCATGTGAGCAGAGCTGCCTGGGCTGCTTACGGTGAAGGAAATGCATCTCAGGGGAACAATTAATTTTCCTTGGCTATTTCGGAGCCAGGTGAAAACATAAAATGAACCTGTGTCCTCCCCACTGTCTAAAAGGGATGTATGTGTTTATTTTACATTTTAATGCACCACTGACAATTTATGGTGTAAGCCTCAATGAATTTTTAATAGAGAATTGATAGGTGAAAGGTGTATAACATGGGAGTTTAATAGAAGAGGTTATCGGACTTGAAAAAGGAAAAGACAGAGAGCTGATATTTTAATTAACTTCTCCCTGCCTGTGTTGTGATCTCAAAGACATGACGATTGAGTGCCAGAAGGTGAATCTGGTTGGAAATAAAGTGATTCCAGTCTTGCGTTAGAGGTGAGAAATGTGACAGGGTTTCAGTATTCTCACAGTCTGAATAATCTGGGTCACTGTTTGCAACACAAAGCAGAGTTTATTTGAATTAAGACAGTCTGCAGAGCCATGACCCAATGTGTTGGAGAGTAATAGTAGTAAAAAATAATAACGAATAAAATACAGTAGATATAACTAATAAAAAGCAGAAACAGTAAAACAAAATAGTAGAAGTAAATATAATCACAGGAATGTTTGAGTTTCCCCTCCCTTAATCCTGCCCCTTCAAGAGATTAGACAGTTTAGATGCAAACAAAGGACCAAATGCCTTTGTATCCTGCTGTTTGATGTGGCACAGGACTGTCAGACCTTTGGGTGGGCACGCGGAGAGGGATGGCCCTTCAGTTAGGCCACTGCTGATGGGGGGTCGTGCCCAGCTTCATTTTGCAGAGGAGCAGCGCCTGGGGAGCATGTTAACTCCTTCCAAACGGCACCCTGGGACTGTCAGTAATGCTTTTCTTCCCCTTTTGTGAATCCTGGCAATCTATTAATTGTGCTGCCGAGGAACGGTGTCAGGGGAACAAAGCAATCAGTGCCACCATCTGCTGTGAGCAGGTTGGCCGTGGAGGGGAATGCCTGTTACGCTCCGTTCCGTGGCTGACCCCCTTGTTCGCGCTTGCGTCCACACGTCCCGGAAATAACAGTCATCACTGTGTTAGACTGATGGAAAAAGGGGAGGGTACTTTTGAGGTGGAAAAGTACTTGTGTTGCTGTTTGGGTCTCTAGAAAATTAGTCAAAGGACAGTGTCCCTGTGGAAAGCAAGACATTAGGACATTGAGAGAGCTAGTATAAAACTAAATACATATTTAAAATTCAGTGTCTTATGTCTCCAGTATTATACTAGTGTCTTCTTTCTCGATGAAGACAGGATTGGTTCATTTGTAGATGCTATAGCCTTCCCCTATACCGACGTTTTACCCAGTCAGCTTCACAGCGAGCACGCGAGTGCTCCAACTTGGCATTCATATCCCACCTGTATCTGGTCAGAATTTCTGACCATTAAATACATCAGATTAATTAAATCAAACGTATATTAAATAAGTCAGAAGTGATGCTCGATAGTTGAACAAGTTTTGGTTTCCTGTCTGGTCTGTTCCCTCTGATAACGGAGGTGCAACATCTTTGGAAGGTCAATCTGGATTCTTAGTATGACTGGTCTCTGTAAAACTCTTAGCCTATATAGGGTTGGGTTTTATCCCTCTAGTAGTTCATAATATCTGGTTCGGAATGAAGAGAAAATTGTCCTTTTTTTTTTTTTTTCTTCAGAATGTGGCTCATTTAGCAACAGAAGGGGGGTAAATGTGTGCTCTCTTCGTAAAGTGAGTCCTGAGAGATTGTACAGTTGCTCAGTGATGCTTTGCAATGTTTTCCTGCTTGATGCCTGTTTAGGGAAGCTGTATGGTTTGGGTCTTAGAGCATGAGTACTTGATTTCTGCCATGTAGACCTCTCCAGCACCTCACACAGCAATGCTCCCTGTTTCCTGCATGGGGACGTGACCCATATTTAACATGGCTCCCTCCCGGACAGCAGCTCATGTAAGAAAAGGAAGCGGGAGGGGCAGGGAGGGGGAATCAAACCCTGGAGGCTTATTTCATGTGTTAAATGCTTTGAAAGCATTTGCTGGAAGAAATCCTGATGTAACGATGATGTGTACACAGGACTTGTGTCAGAGAATAGGCATCAGGCTCAAACCTCACCATGTGGGCAGCTAAGTAGTGGAACAGCTTGCCCAGGGAGGTTGCACTGTCTCCCTTTTGAGGGTTTTTAAGACCAGGCGGGATAAACCCCAGTGTAACCTGGTGTGACCTCAGAGCTGACCCTGTCTTGAGCAGGAGGTTGGGCTTGATGACCTTCCTGAGGTCCTTGACTACCTGAATTTTCCTGTGATCCTATTAGGTTGTGAGCAGCTTTGCAGAGGGAAGAACAAATCTCCCTGCCACCACTTCCTATGTGAATTGTTTCCTAACAAAGGTAGATACCACTTAGCCCTAGAGTCTTGTACTTCAAGTCTGGTAACACTGAGCCTGAGCCATTGCTCCTGATTCACTGAGCAGCTGGCTGTGACTGAACTGGCTGTTCAGTCGAGTTTCTGGCAGAAAAGCCACTAAAGTCACCGTTGCCAAAGTAGGAGTGACCGGTGACCACACTGATGCTGAGCCCACGGACCGAAGGGTCAAGATACCTATATCTGTAGGTTACGTTTGTTCTGCTGCAGCAAGACGGTAATTTTTATCACAGGGCACTGTTGTGATGTGCCACTGGCATGTAGGAATAGGCCAATTAATTGCTCGTGTTCATCTTGCGTCTTTTTTTAAGCCCTGGATTAATGCAAGCAAAGCAAATTGTGTGGAATGGTTGACATTTAATGAAATGTTTTTTAGTGTTTGGAGGAGTGCTTTATGATCATCTGCTATGGTGACAGATGTACTAAAAGCCATGAATAGATTGCTTAGATAAAGCCAGTATTACTTAGATTATAGTACTCCAAAGGTGAGACTTGTTTGTCTTACCTGTCTGTAAATCATGCAGCATGCTTTCAGTTCCATGTAGGCAGCAGCTTTTTGTAGTAAAACCTTTAAAAAATTGTTTTGAAGAGCATCATCCCTGGTTTTTGAATGACTGGAAAAAGACCTAGTAAGAGCGAATCCATGTTAAATGGGATAAGAGGGGTAAGAGTTCTGTCGAGAAGGAACACCTGTCTGTGATACCTGTTTGACTCTGTCATGAAGGAGCAGTGTTGAATGTGAAATTAATCCACTCAATACAGGGCAATCGGTATTGTCCTTAGTGGGACTGGATGCAATGGAAGTTTTCTGCACTGCTCATATTCATGCCAAGTATCTTTTTTTTTTTTTCTTTTTTTTTCCTTGCAGCAAAGAAGACTTGTGCCGAGTCAGACTTTACTTGTGACAATGGCCACTGCATCCCGGCCAGGTGGAAATGTGATGGTGAAGAAGAATGTCCTGATGGGTCAGATGAATCAGAAGCAGCATGCAGTGAGTAGCACAAAAAAGTGGTGTTTCTCAGACATGTTGTCTTAGCAAAAGCGCAGAGAAACTGGAGGTGTTGTTCTCAGCACTTGCACAATGATCTGTCAACTTTTGCTTCTGGTAGAGCAGAAATAAGAGACAGAAAAGATTCAGGTCACTCAAATCAGATGGTTTCCACACTTTCAAATGTACCAGTTTTCCAGGCTAGGATACAGGCAGCACTGTGTAGTGTGTATTTCTGTCTGTAACGGAATGAAAAACATCTATCGCCCTGTTGGAGTTTATCTGGTTGTAGAGCTCGTGGTCAGCAGTGGTGCACAAAGATTCACACTCACCAGGGACCAGGCCTTTTGGAAACTCAGGTTTGCAGCATTTTGCATGGTAGCACATTGGCATCATCACGGCAGACAGCACTTATGTCATTACAAAGGAACTTTGGAATGTTAAATACTGCTCAGTTGAGTTTTTTTATTACTTTTTTTGCCTTCAAGAACAAATGAAGAGAAAGGTAACAGATGAAAGATGAGCAGTGTTAAAATAACTAAAGCTGAGAGTAAGTATGACAGATAACTGCAGGTAACACCTTTTAAAAACCCATTGATTCAGTCAGTAAAAGCAGATGCTTGATTTTCACGTAGTTGCATTTTCCCTTGTTCTTTTGACTCTGAGGAGGTCAAGGCACTCCATTGTTCTAGAACTGTGAAGGCTTGTCTGATGTCAAGGTGTAGGGAGTCCCAGGGATATTGTAATGAAAACACTAACAAATATGTAGACTTCTATTTGTGTGCTTACTTATGTCTGCAGATTTGTTCTTGGACAGACCGAGAAAATAGTACAAGCCATTCTATTGAATTTCCACTCATGTACTTCACAAATATATTCCCATGAGTCAGAAGCAGTGTTGGAGGAAGTATTTTATCAGATTTCACCAGAATGGGGCATACAGAGGACTTCAAAATTAATCATATTTTTATTTTTAAGCCTAGTACAAGTCCTACTTTCTCCCTAATTAAAAAAGATGAATGTGCTTCTCTTGCATAAAATGAATTGAATCATTTTTGCGGCCATATACATGCTATAGAAAAAATTACTTCAGTAACTGGATTAACATATTTATGTATTGTATATGTTGGTGTTTCACCCTGCATCCTCCTTAGTCCTAAACTACCTTATTAATGCATCCACTATCTGATTTCCTGGAGGGGACTGAATAACTAAGCAGCTCCATTCCCTGCAGTGTCTGTCTGTAAATCCCTTGTCAGAGGCCATAGCCTGGACCATGCAGCCCTAAGATCCCTGATGCTTTCTCTTAATCATCTTCCATTCCTTTTTGAGCCATTTCACCTTCCATTTTTCCCCCACTTATGTTCATCCTCTGGGGAAATCAGCCTTAAAACTTAAGATACTTAAGAGACTTGACCTAAGCCTCTGATTGTTACCATACAGGACTGCTGTCCTGAGAGGAAAGTAATTTCTTCAGTTGTGTGTGATTTTTCTGCTTGAAACCTTCTAAGAGACAGAAGTCTGCATTTCTGTGGTGGCTCTTCTGTTCAAAAAGAGAGATGGCCCTTGGATGTCTCCTCCCTGGCACTAATTGGAGCGGGCCAGCGTCACCTTGACACAAGAAGTAGTTTGTTCCCGATGTGTAGTATATTCCTAACGGGTGAACCGGGAATTCCTTGTGAAACTACCCGTACCTGCATGGACCAATTCTTAATTTGTTTTTGAAATACAAGGCTTTGAAACCAGGTCAAAGACTGGTGTGTAACTGCCGTATTTTGTTTGCTTATCGCTATCTTATACAGATTTATCAAGCTTTGCCTCAGCATAAGATATGTAGGTTTCATTATGAGTTTTAGCCAAAATGGATCAGGTTTTGTGTGTTGATTGCATGAACTTGTATCTCAACAGTCACAGGGTAAGTGGCACAAGCCTATGTCCGACTTGTGGCTAGCTCATGAGAGGCGCCAGTGTTTCTGTCTGTACCAGTTAAAAGTTTGCCTTCAAATCTTAAAAATGCCTGCAACTAGAACTTGGAACTTTACTTGTTTTATAGGATTATTCAGATCTGAAGTTCATGCGTAATCAGATGAAGCTGCAGTACTTTTAATCCTATGACTGTTGATAGCTATAGGCTTTTGTTTGCATGGTAAGGACGTTCTTTCCAGATGTTTTGTATCACTGTCAATGTAGGTGTCATCTCAAAGGCTGATTTGCTCTGCTCCAGGAGGAAACAGAACCAACCCGGTGATGCATAAGCACAGTGCTGGTTGTGGGGTAATTCACATAGGTCTTGACCACCACTGGTTAAGGCAGCAGTCAGTTACAAACCTGGTGGACTATTAAACAAGAAACTGGAGTGTTAGGCTTTGCTTTTAATTTGTACCCTTAACATAAAAGGCCTAGCTCTGTGTGTGAAACTGCCGTTTAATGGCAAGGAAAGGCTGTAGTGAGGGGCAAAGTGTTTAATTGGACATTCCTGTATGTTCCCTCTGTCCTGTCCCATTTTCTTTCTCCCTGATGAAAACAAGGCTGTACTTTCTCCCTGAGCAATTCCTGCAGGCCCCTATGACTGTCTGATTTTCCCCTTTACAAATGCAGCACAGCCCTTTGGAGGATCCTGCGCTGCGGAGTTTCCCTGGGGAAGGGGCAGGTTGGGAAGTGGAGATTTCTGACCTGTGCAAGATCAGACTGCTTTATAAAATCAATTGCTTTCAGACAGGCTACATAATTGCCAGCATCTCTGCCAGGATCCAGGGTTATTCCTCCATTAATGCCACACTGGAACATTGTCCATAGTCCATTCGAGCTAGGGAGGTTAAGCATGTTGACAATATTGGCCGTTGCATTTTAGGAGTATTTCCAGCTCAGAAGTGATCAGAACAGGGCAGTTCCTCTCAGCATCTGGCCACCTGCTAAACAGCTTTTAATTTTCTGAATGCTTTTGTGGTGCTTTTTTTTATACATGTTGTGCTCTCTGATGGGTAGTTAGGAATGCTGTGTCCACATCTCTAATGCTCAGTTACAGATAACGGTTTGCGGTTATGAGACATAACCCCTCCAAAACCAGAACAGTACTTTGCTTTTTCTGTTTCCCCAATAACTGAAATTTCTCAGCTTTGTACCTAACAATATTCTCTCTAGGGATGTTACCCATCCCCACATCTTCAGAGCAGCGTGACCTGTCTGTGCTGGATAGGTAAGGTGGCATCACAGCTGGCCTGACTTCTGTTGGACCTGTGATGTCTAGGGATTTTTCTGCTATCCATGCAATTATTTTTTTTTTTAAACTGCATTTTCTTCAGGCCACTGAATGTAGCTGGGAGCAGTAGGTGTAAGGATATCTTTTTCTGAGTCCCACTGAATTCTCAACTGATGAGATCTGTCGGACTTCTTGTGGGTTTTGATGCTAGTTGAAGATTGATTCATTTCTGGTATGGGTTGATTTTGGAGAAGGTGGTTGTCCAGGCTTTTGGTCATTATGAATAAGAAACTGCTTATGTCTTCAATTTTCTTGGAGGCAGATCCTTAACCTACACATGCTCTCACATCTATAGGTTTGTCCAAGTGAATTATTCATGTAACACGTGAGTGTTGCTACTAAACCTCAGCGTTCTGCCATCTGTCAGTTTCAGTGCTATTATCTGGCTGCTGAATTTATCTTATCTCATTTAGTTTATGCTAAGGTTTCAAAGAAATGTGCCTCCTTTTCTGTGAGCTGATCTATTCAGGGGCATCATGTGGGCTGGATCTGTTCTCTCTGAAGTCGTCATCAGAAACACTGTCCATTGGGGAGGGGGAGTCTGCTTTGTTATAATTTTTTTGATTTGTTTGTGGGGAAGGAGAATGAGTCCCTAAATCCAGAGAGGGAAAACCATGTGAACTCAGAAATTAGTGCTGTCTGTAAGGGGCAGAAGAGACTGAATTCACAATTTAAGAAGTTGTGTTGATTGAAGATGGGGGAAGGAAGAGAGGGAGGAGGAATTTAATATTGAAGAGAAGAAAGTTATTTTGAGAAACATACTCAATAACTTAAAATAAATGGGCTGGTGGGTGAGAGGGAACAAAGCAGCACCCTTTAGCTGGGCTGCAGGGTGGTCCTGGTGAGGAAGGGGAAGAGTCAGTACTTGGGCATGCCAGCATCCTCCTTCACAAAACCTTTTTAGAGTCAGCAATTGACTGAACTAGGCCTCTGCTCAGGGAAGGTTGGCTGCTTGGACGTAAAGCCAATGAACCACTTCAGCCGTGCAGGATACATGCCAGGAAAATAGCCGGGGGAGAAGAAGGCTTGTCCTCCGCTTTGGCATCAGCCATTGCTGCTTCTCCCTGCCAGCGGAGGGGGAGAGCCTAGAGTGGGTGTAAAACTGCCGTCGGTGGAAGGTGCTCTAAAATGATAATGGTTTTCACCTTCATCGTGCCAGCTTGTTAGTATGCAAGAAGCTCCCCACAAATCATTAAAAGGATAGCAGAGTATCTGGAAGCAGTGGGAGTGGAGTTAGTGCCTCTGTCAGCCCGACGCCTGCAACTCCCACGTACCTCACCAGCAGCTGTTTGGAGATACAGAAAATATTTTTGACCTCAGAGCAGACTCGAATCCTGAGGATCTTACAACCTTGCAGCAGACAATTACACAGCGGCATGCCCCTGCCAGCTGCAAGGAGATCTTTGGTAGTCTGCTTGTACTCGCCCACTGCGGAGCCCACCATGGCCAGAGCCCCAGGCATTTCTCATTGCTCGTACCAAAAGCGCCCAGTGTGGCTCGGCGACGGCCTTAGCGCTGCGGTGCAGCCGCTGCTGATAGGCACAGGCTTTGCTTATGCATATGGAAAGGTTCCTCGCTATTTTCCTATCCGGTTTCTTGAAGCTGAGAGTGAGGGGGAAGGGAATTAATTTTTCATACTGAGCTAACAGAGACCTCCAGCAGAACGTTGCCCACCTAATGCTGTTCCAGCGCAATTAGGGAATCATTCTGCTTTTTTACAAAAAAAAAATCTTAAATTTCCCTCTGAAGCATTTTGATTATTTAACCAGTGACTTAAACAAAAAAATCTCTAGAGAAAAATAAAAACAAATGCTAACAAACAGTAACAGCACTGATGGGAACACAAATTAAAGGGA
>NW_010251434.1:489-11469 GCF_000690775.1 Eurypyga helias | reverse complement strand
CAAGTGAAAATCTAAGCTGGCAAACTCTTGCCTTAGGACGTTGTGTATATATAATGAGCTCGAGGAAAGCTGCAGCATAAACTCACCGCTTATTTTTTTTGTCGGGTATGTGACATTCTCCTAGTTCAGAGCAGAATTTATTATACAGAAAAGAGATAGTAGGATGTTACACGGAAAAAAAAGGGCAGGAAAAACCTGAATTCACATTGCATGGAATAGGAAATGGTTTAATAGGGGAGGTTTAATAAGCAGCAGTCCTGGAAATAGATTTTTAAATGGAAATGGAATATAAAATCAACCCCTGGATGTTGGTTTGAAATGCAGTACAGTTCATGCAGTCCTTTTTATTTTGAAGTATATGCCAGGAATCATTCAGGGAGGTGTAGCTGAACTTGACAGTTATATTTTTAATGGGTATTTTCCATGGTCCTGGGCACTTTCTGTGCTGGTGCTGTGAATGCTGATCGCTCACAGCGGTGATCAGTTCTGTCCTTGTTTTCTGTTAAGTTACCCAAATGCAAAAATCTGTAATTCTTGGTAGTGCTGATGGTATTGCTCACCCCCAAATGCACAGACCTCTCCTAGCTCTCTATTCACCCCAGAACAACTTAAGTCTCTGTTACTGTTCTTTGATCCAGATCTCCTGCATGACTGAGTTGGGTGACATTGCTGCATTTTGGTGGAGAGTGACTTAATAAACTGTTCCCTGCCCTTGGAGAAATTATCCTGAAGAAAGGTGGACTGTCTCATTCAGGGCATCACAGGCACTGGACCATTGAACTTCAAGTAGCAAAAGAAAAAACTAGGTCAAATCAGCCAGGCACAGCCAGATACCAGGTTTTTAGGACCTGGGGCAGTAACAGAGATGATTTGCTTTTTTCTTACTCTGACCCTCCCCAACATTAAGAGCAGATCTGTTTGTATATATGTGATAAAATGGTGGGGGATTGTAAATGCAGTGGAACATGCAAATTAAAGACTCTTCTGTTGGATTAATTTGTTACAGATCATTCAGGGAATTGAATAATGTTAATGTCAGGTGTACAGGTATGCATTTAAACAACACTCCCCCTACACTTGCTGCCTACTGCCAGCATAAAATACAGCACCTTTGACAGTCTTGTCACTGTTCCCCTGCAGTTGTCCCCCCATCACAGTCCCCAGCAGGCCACTGGGGCCACATCCCAGGTTTCCACTGCATCTGTAAAACAAATATAGGACAAGGTACAGTATGGGGAAACATTTCTAGAGCGACAGGATCTTCCCGGTGACAAGGCACAAAAGAGGCCTCCTCCATCTCACTTTCCAGATGCCCGGACTGGTTTGTAGGGATAATGGTGAATCAAATTTATGGAGACAGAATAAAATGCAAACACCCTGTGATTGTCCCTTCATGAAGTCATGCAATAATTTAAGATCGAAGGGACGTCTTGGGGTCATCCAGTCCAGTGTCTTGCTCAACCCCTGTCCTCATGTTTGAGCACCCTTATTAATGAAAAAAAAAATATCCCTATATCTCACCAGAATTTCCTTTGTTGCAGGATGTCTTTCACCTCATATCCTGTCACTGTGCATCTCTGAGAAGAGCCTGGCTCCGTTTTCTCTAGTCTTTCCCATTTTGTAGTTGAAGGCAGCAATAAAATCTTCCTTTAGCCTTATTTCTGATGGCTGAAGAAACACTGTTCCCTCAACCTCTCCTCGTATGAGGTCTCTCATTTCAGATTATTTCGTCAGATAATTGGACGTTACACAATTCTACAACCAGGATTCAGTTTTTCCATTGCTCACTTACTTCAGTCAAAGCTTTAGCACACCCAAAATATAAATTAAAAATTAATACATTTTAATGTCCTTAGTATGCTGCTTAGTTTCCAGGTCTACTGAGGAAAGGGTTCCACACTCCTGCAGACTTCCTTCCATGGAAGCGTTTAACAGTACTCTAGGGTGGACAATACTTAGGGAAGTAGCTCCCTACAGTATAGTCTAGTACAGAATTTGGAAGGGTTTTGTTAATCCTAAGTATATATAACTCTTGAAATTCTCACATGTACCTTTACTCCTGATGTAATCCTTCCATCTCAGCCAGTGTATACTTGCTTTCCAAATGCCTCTGGTTCCTTAACCACTGCAACTGCTTTGAACGCCTCTAAGTGTGTCCTCGTTGAACAACTCCAAATTGACCTCAATATCCCAAAGGACACAAAACCATAGGGACTAACACAAGAAGCCTTTGAAAGGGTAAGGAATCAAATCTAGTTTTTCCTGCATCCTGTTCCTTTTCTTGAAGCGTAAAATTATCCTTTTTACATCAAAGGAAATTCGGCAAACTCAAAGCCTGGCTGTTTATCCCTAGTAGTGAGGTAACTTTATCTGTGCTCGTGGGCAGTGAATTCCATCTCCTTTTTGATGATTACATGGTTTTGGTGGTCTCAGCATTTTACTTACCTAGAGATGTAAATGAATTTATGGTGTGTAATGACTGTGCTCCAATTCCACTAGTGCTAAAAAGCTTAAAGTAAAACCTGTTCAAAACAAAATGTGTTTTTCCTTTTAAGGGAAGGTGGTTAGAGCTTATATCGCAGAAGTGACCTTTTCAGACGGCCAAATCCAATAGGAGAACCAATAGAAAATACCTGTCGTGTCTTTTCTGATGTTTTTATTGTTCTTTTCTTAAGCAGTGTCACCCTGGGAGAGAGTCACTTTTTCATGTAGCACTGCAAGCTTTGACATTTGCAGTGTTCCTGTACCTCAGATCAACTTTGGGCTTTAGCTAGTTGACTGCTGCAAAGATTAAAATGCTGGCATTTAAATATTTTTCCTATTGGTCTAATGTGCTCATGCAGTACATAAACAGGAATGGTCATAAAAGGGTTTGATGCTGCCTTTTTATGGCTATAATTAATCTTGCAGTTATTTCAATAGGAGAGAATAGCAGGAAAATGAAAATTGAGCATGTGAAGTTCTTG
This sequence comes from Eurypyga helias, assembly GCF_000690775.1. Lineage (NCBI taxonomy): Eukaryota > Metazoa > Chordata > Aves > Eurypygiformes > Eurypygidae > Eurypyga > Eurypyga helias. The sequence continues at coordinate 8,503 of NW_010251434.1, read as the reverse complement.
TATGTGTAATTATTTAACAGGCCATAAATATTGAACCAGTAAAAACTTAAGAGGTTTTCAGAAGTACTCAAGCGCCTTTTCATTGCCTGATGCTTTAGTTTTTTCCATTCTCTTGCTGCTTGCTTTCTGAAATGCAAATCACATTATTTTTGTATTTATATTTTTCCTTGTTTATTGAGGGGAGGGGATCGTGGTTGGTTTACTTGCTATGGCTGTTGTGAAAAGGAAATAATTTCTGGGACTCAAAGGCAAAACATAATTTGAAAATTGGAATGTTACGCTAACTGAGCGAAGCAGTATTGCACTGCAAGAGCACAGAAAGCAAACCTTTCCTCCTTTCTTAAATGCGTGAATTACAGTGTGAGGAAAATAGTGAATATTAAATGACATTATTTTAACATTTTTTCGTATTTAAATAGCTTCTGTGTTTTAGTACCACGTTGTAAGTTGAAGCTGTGATTCCTAGTTCCACCACGTTTTCCTTGATAGGTGTTTTTCCTCTCTCATTTCTACAGTTGTGGAATCATGTTTTCGTTCAGGACAAGCTCCCACTGAAATAATTTGCAGTTTTAATAAGGATCTCGTGGTACTCCATCCTGCTTCCTTGAGGATTAGGATCATGATTAAGACTGGTTTAATATGCAGTCTCTGCATGCTTTGGTAGATAATTTATGTAATTTAAACCTTGCCCTGGAGTTTTTAATTCTCTGAAATGGTTTCAGTCGGCTTGTGCTCTAGGGTGAGGCATGGTCAGTGGCAGCGCTGTCTGCATGTGTGAGGGTGGTGTGGATCCTCACCCTGTGTCTTTGAGGGATGCACTGAGTTTCCGTAGCTGCTGAGAGCCTTAATGGGGGCTTTGCTTTAGCAATAGCTTTTAGCTTATTTCTAGGGACGCCATATTTAGTGACAGGTCTCAGTTCACCATTTCTGTCTTGTTTTTTGACATATAAAAGCACATTAAGAACCCTTTGCATTAAAATATAGAGGACTTGGCTCAGGAGCTGTGTGGGACTGCATGTGCTTACATGTTCCCGTATGAATGGACTCATGACAGTCATTGCACCATTTTTTCTGGCTTATACTGCTAGGGTAGTCATTTTACCGTGTCATTTGAGTTCTCCAAGTGTACTGTTGTACAAGACTCAAGTTACTGTATGAAGACTCTGAATTCTCTGTTTTGGCATAGAGGTTGCAAACACTAGTCATTTTATCACAAACATAACCATGCTTCTCTCTATTTTTTTGTACTGGGAGAAGCATGTCTAGCATGCTTGACAGTCAGATGTTTCATTTCTAGTCACTGTGTGTGCATTTGTATGGGTAAGATTATACACGTGTGTCTAGAAATGCACATATGCACAGACAAAAAAACCTGGTATGCTGTTCAAGCATTTCAGCAGGTGTATTGGCCCTGTATGGCATGTGAATGAGAAATAGCAATTAACATACGGAATTTGGCTTGAATTTATATGTTTCTGCTTTAATTCCTGCCTCTAGACATGTTGCAAGTGTCAAACTTGGAGCTGAGTTGTGTGAAGCAGCAGGCATATTTGTAATGAAGTAAAGGTGTAGGTGGTAGGGGAAAGCCTTTTCTTCTCAGCCACAGGTCTACGCTGTTCTTGTGCAACAGCCTGAACACATGCAATTAAAATTGCCACCTAAGCTGCCTGTTCCATCCTCTGAAAAAGAAAACAGGTGGGGGCTTCTTTCTATGTATATAAAGGATGAAATGTTCACTCAGAGGAAAGGAACACAACTGTTTAATAGCAGCAGAGCCTTTTCAGACTTACTTTCTTTTGCACATACAAGAATATAGTAGAAATTATTAAGTCTGTGTTCATCTACTGAAACCTTTTTTTTTGTCCTGGGTTCTTCACGTTCTATTGGTCCCCTTGAGCAAGAATTTGTTTGTTAATACATTTGACGCCATGGAAGAGTTGTCTCCTTGGTGTGAAAAAGCATCATCTTCATGTGAGCTCGGACCTGGATGAGGCAGCTGCCTCTCTGTGCCCATGCAGATGTTAGCAGCAGTGGTGCAGGACGGCTTCCTTCCAGCTGCTGGGGGGCAGTGAGGGGGCTGGAGGTGGCATAACTTGGAGTGTGACACTGCACTCAAGTTTTCCTCTACAGTATGAACTATTAAAAAGTCCTGGGTGCTGTTTGGTATACCCCATCCTTTGACAGAACGGAGAGGGGAGACCATAATGGCAGATACACAGTGAAATACCGAAGTTACAGCCTACTTAGGTGAGCTTTTCATTTGGTTACAAAAAGGTGTAGACTTCAGGTAGCAGGAAAAAGTGTTCTACAATTAGTTCTGGCAGTTTTCTGGAGACCTGTAAAATTTTTCTTTCTATAATTTTTATCACTCATCTTGGCAGGTTTCATTATGTTTCCTTATCTAGGAACCTTCTGTGCCTTTATTTTCCCTATTGATAAGAAGCACTTTTGCGACCATAATCTCTTTTACAAATGGGTATGGTCTCAATGCTCCTCAACTCCTTTATCCTTTGTATAATTTTGTCCCCCTAGTGTTCTGTGGGGCTTTCTCCTTCCCTGTTTTGATTAGAATCAGAGTAATCTGTGTGAACAAGAGAAAGAAAATGAGCCTGGGAAGAGGGAAAATGAAAGAGCAGCTGCTGATACAGAGGCTCAGAGCCCCCCGGGTGTGTGCTGGACTCTTAGCCACAGTTGAGAGACTTCTGAAGAGGCTGTGTTTTCCTTGCTGTTTGTAACCAGCGGGCTCTCGATGGAGCCCAGCATGCAGCCTGTGAGCATTCCTTCTTCCCAGCGCCTGGGGTACAGAATTGCTTCTTGATTAGCCAGAGAAAGGAAGGGAAGGAGCCAGCATGCACACGTGCACTTGTACACCCCGCTGCCCCCCCCTCCTCATTTGTACTTGAGCATCTGCAGAAGGGGCACTGCCTCCACTGGACCCCATCTCCCCTGAAATGATGGGACGTATGTGGCTGTCCTGGGCTGGCATCAACTGCAGGGCACCCGCTCTCCTGGCAAACAGCGGAGTGTTTGGGGAGAAGGTGGTGACTGTTTAATTAGTAGCCTGACATGGTAGATAATTCCAATTACGGGCTCCTCCCTATGACTCTGACCTTTCTGACCATGTGTTTAATGATATTCCAGCTTTTCAGAGCAGGAACCAAAAAGTTGCTTGGCTTATCAGGTACCTGTAGGTACGACTACTGATGTTTCACTGTTAAAATATTTGATTGCTGGCACGCAGGGAAACAGCGTGTTAATAGAACAGGTTGCTTCAGCTGAAAATGACTGAGAGGAAATCAAGATAAAAAGCTATTGGTAAAATTTTCTAATCTTCTAGATTTCCCAGAGTACACCAAGCTTTTCTATAGTTTATGTAAAATGAAAAAACCCACCCTGTAATAATAGATTTAATTCAATTAATCTGGGAGGAAGAATTAAAAGTGGGCTTTGGAAGAGGTAATTCAAATCTCTCAACTAGCCAGATACAATGTTTAGGTTTTTACAAAGGGAAAACATGTGTAAGATTCTAGTAGGGCTTTTGATTATTTTAATCAATGGTTTCTTCCCAGCTTGCACAATATGTTCACTTATAAGAAACAGCAATGCTGTAGAAGATCACAATAGAACAATCTATGGTTTTTCTCTCGTAATTAATGTCCCATTCTGTTTCCATAATTACCTAACTGCTTATCTGATGCGAAACTTGGAGAAACGGTTCCTCATCCATTATATTCAATCCAGACAGCAAACTAAACTGCTTTTAAGGGACTAAAGAAATATTGTCAACCTTAAAATCACCTTTTTAAATCCTTTTTCCACTTAACTGCTCTACTATGAGCCCCTTCTCCCCGATAAGCACCAAGCACTTCACAAACCGTGATTAAACTTTGTGGTTATTTCAGCACCAAGAGGTGCACTAGGCACCTCAGAAAAGCGGATCAGACATGGGTCTTGTGACAGCATTCTCCATTTCCTTTATAACTGAGTAATGGCCTTTGCAACAGAGCATTGCTGAAGCCAGTGAGGTTCTGCCCAGGCCTGTGCAGCTGCCTTCTATCACCAGGCTTACTGCCGTGAAGTTACTCACATGGGGGCTCGCAGAGTGGATTTTATCAGAACAGGCTCAAGTAAAGCATGAAGATTAATGAAACAATAATGGCAGAAGGAGTGGAACAAAGAATATAGTAAGAAGGGCAAAGAGGTCCCTCATCTGAGGCCAGGTGTGGGTTGATTGTGACCCTTATATATACACAGATATGTAATTTTATTAAGATTGTTATAAGTTTGGTAAAAGTAACCTGTGAGGGTGGATTTGAGGAAGAATATGAGCAGAAGTATGAGAGGATGCTCTGTGGAAGGGGCAGGGTGAGCAGCAGTTAAGGTAGGAGGGCAAAAGGAAAGGGTAGGAGAAACGGGAGTCTGGTGCCAGTGGCAGAGCACAGCTGCTTCTGCTTCCCACACGGAGGTCGTGGTAGAAAATTAAGATATCGGGAAGTGTTTCTTAGGGGACTTGTGTGACATTGCTCAGGAAAGCTGTTGAGATGCAGGTCCGTCAGTCAAGAAACCTGGCGGTCTTTTGGCTCTGCTGCTGTCTCGTGGTGGGACCATGGATGAGTGAAGTGGTTAAAAGTGTCACCATCCACAAAACCAGTGTGGTGTGATTTTGTCAAAGCTGCTCACAGTGATGCTACTCTATCTTACTAGGTGATTGGGGTACATCTGTTGGTTATATTCCTCTTGGATAGACACTAGCTAATAGTAGGGCTGTGAATTGTGGTTGGATTTTATTGTCGGGTTAAAAACTCTTAATTGTGGTACTCTTCTTGGTCTAACTTCTTACTCAGTTGAAAAAAAAAATGGCAAAAGTTTAGCACGTGGGGACATTTTAAGTTTGCTGGGAAGCAGTTTCTTGTGCAGACTTTACTTCTGTAGTGCTAATGGGAGAGGGGGGCATCTGGCCATGCCCATGCCTTAATATCGTGTGTACACACATCAGTAGTTTAGTGAGGGCAGTGAGGTGCACAGGCTCTGACAAAAACTGAGCTTAAGGAACTTCTGTAAAACCATCACTCTGAAAGTTTAAAAAAGTGGGAGTTTGGAATCTGTGCAGCCTTCAGGCACAGATCGTCCCTTCCATATGTGCTCTCAGATTTTGCATCTTGCCATTCTAATGCATGCTGTAGCTGGACTTTATTGTGCTGAAATTTAAAGGTTACTATTGCTGCTTCCAGCTGCTGTTGGACTGGGAACATGGACTTTTGGGCTGTCTGGAATTCAACCCATCATTGCAGAATAGCAGTATGACATTGTCTCAGTACCAGTCACACTCGAGTGTTTTGACTGGTCCTTGTTACTTTTTGTGAGCCATTAATCTTGGTTGTGCCGGTTTAAGGAGGAGTTTTTAAGCGGTATTGTGTGCTGGGTTCTGGAGGCAAAGCAGAATTTTGATTGTTCTTCTTCTTTGTTCCTTTCATTGCCGGACTGTGCTGGTGTAAACATTACACCTTATTTTATTTGAAATGCAAAATTATCATTTTAAGCAATACTTGCATTGAAAAAGTGAAAAAAGTAACAGATCTAAACTGTTTGTGGCCTCAGATCACTGGTGGCCTGAATTCTGAGCACAGTTTGAGTCCTAATGTGCAAGATTTTCTGTTTATCTAATAGTGGCCATTGCATTATGCTTATGCATACCAACCTCTATACACACATGTGTCCAAGTTCTGCATTGCGGATTCTTTCCACAGACTAGTAAGCAAGGAGTTTCCATGTGTATGGCTGTTTTCTTTTATGGAATGTGGGAGCCCATGATATTTTCATCATATGGCATAAAATATTTATTATTGCTTTTCAAGGTTGGCTTCAGGAGACAGTCTGTGATGTGACTGCATTTAGAAACATAAATCAAAGGTCTTTTTGTGTATATTTAAGAAGCTATGAGGCATTAGTCATGGTGTTTTCTAAATATCAGGGAGACGACCACTGTGAAAACATTTCAAAGGGAAATAGCTTGAAGCTATAGAATGATGTTTAGAAAAGGCCAATTTAAACTAAATAAAAAAGTAATCCTTATTATACATACTAAATGGAGGAGAGATCTCTAGAACTGTGCAAAAGAATTGGAAAAGAAAAAAGTCTAGGATTCATGTTCCTGAGAAAAGTGCATTCAATGATTGTGCAAAATCAGGAACTTCACAACTGTGGGATCAGTTCCTACCTTTTCATAAGCCTAACAACCGTTCTGCATATTCTTCTTCAGTTGGATTTTTTTCATTCTGGCTTGGAAGAAGTGTTTTTTTCCAAAGAGTGTAGAGCAGCTGCCACTGGAAGCTGTTGTGTAACATATGTCCCAGAAGGAGTGAATACATCCCTATCTGCTCATCAAATATTATGAGAACTAGGGCTGATGTTTCTGGCTTTCAAGACACATTTTTCTCTCCTACTGAGCCAGAAGAAAAATTTTGATGGTTCAAACCCACACATGTGCTGACTGACTTCCTCTATACTGTAATTACTTAACCGCTTTCCCAAACCCCAGAGATCTTCAGAGATCAAAACTGGCTGGATGGAGAGAATGAAGAGGCTTGAGAGAAGGAGAAGGTGGAACAGTAGCATGCAGTCCTTGAGTGTGATGTTTCAGGGCACAGTTATGGTAGCCATGGATGACACATGCCAATACATGGAAGCACGAATCTTTTAAAAAACATTTGCTACGCCCAGAGCTCCTGCACATCGTGTACTGCGTACGTGTTGTCAGCTAAAACTATATTATGAACTGACCTGGACAGCGGAGAGGCTGTACAGAGCAAATTGGGTTGTTCTGTTGATTGAAAGTCAAGAGGAGCATGTTATATATGAATGTGCTCACAGAATTCCCATTTGATTTTCTGTATACCCAAGTTGCTGGGACTAGGCACTATTGCAAAAATAGTGATGGAATCTGGATGCTGGGGTGACTTGTAGGCTGGTTTTAGTCTTTTGTGTGGCCTCCCAGTGTTATCTTTATTGAAAAGGCCAATGTAATTAAGTAGTATGTTTGAACATTGGTATGAGCACACTTCTCCAGGCATAGTCAGTCGGGAAATTGGGGTTATTTCAAACAGTAAGAAATAGATATTTGATTTTGCTGGTTTTACATGGCTACTCTGGCTTGGTTTGGTTTGTGGAGGGTCTTTTTTAACCCAACAGAATGAAGAATTCTTTAGGTATTCAGACAGTTTTCATACTTCAGTTGCTTTTTCAGGGGAATGTAAGAGATTATTTCTTCTACATTTTGGAGGTTATACTGGTTCAGCTCAGCTTTTGTTACTAACTCCAGCCTGAGGTTATACTGGTTCAGCTCAGCTTTTGTTACTAACTCCAGCCTGAGCTCATCAGAAGTGTGTGTTGCTCCAGGACTAGACTGTGATTGTGACACAGATCAAAATCTCTGCCAGGCTACCCTTTCCCTCTTCTAAAAGTAGATTAGCAGCCTGGCATCTGTTTTCTTCGGGGAAGATGGCACAGATGCCCACGCTGCAGAGGAGCCGACTCTCAGCGGTACAGCTGACCTTTCCGCGAGGCTTCGTGTGACTAATGGAAGGTGCGCATGTGCTTGCCACTCATCCCGTGTCCCGGGCGTTAGCAGGCGGGGATGGTGGCTCCTTGCTACTCTTGCATTTAGCGTGAAGCAGATCTGGGCAGGTGCTTTGAGGCTTACAGCGAAGCTCTTGCAGTCTGCTAGCCCCTTTCCCCTTGAGCTCCGTGTGTCTTCTCTCCTGCGGTTGGAAAAACCTACGTAAAGACAACTCTGTCTCACTGTCAGCGAAGGTTTTGGAGAGGTTAGGCACTGCGAGTTATTTAAAGATCTGACATCAGGCTACCTCAAGTCTTAAGTGGCTTCATAGGAAATTATAGCTGACCTGCATAGGAAATGAGGTGTACTTTCAACTTGAAAGTCATTAAAATTACTTTTTTTAGACCAAATGCCATCTTACCCACTATACAGGCAGCAGAACTTGGACATCTGTTCTAC
>NW_010251434.1:0-461 GCF_000690775.1 Eurypyga helias | reverse complement strand
AAGAAATTCTCCCTGCAGAAAATTTAAAAAAGCCATAAAAAGCCTTAAGAAGCAGTGCATTACACTGTATTTCTGTGAGCTTTTTTCCTGCTTGCTATGTGGGTCAGATTCTTGCAAATAAAGATAATTCAATCACTGAGTTAGCAAATAGCTTCAGGAGCACCTAGTGAACTAGTGAAGTTTGATTTTTCTCCTATCTCCCCATCCCTGTTCATTTATATCCTGGGCTTGACTGACTTTCTGGTGTATAAGAGGGTAAGAATTCCAGTTACGTTTTCCCCAGCTTCCCCAGTTTCCTCCTGCATGGGTACTTAGGCATCCCATATAGGTTGAGCCTACGAGGCAGCATTTTGTTCTGTCAGGGAATTCTGCGCAGTCACGTATTTCCACTGAACGTACAGGTACTCTCCTTAAGCCCTCGTATCTTTTTGTTATTTTCTTTGATTTCACCACTGCATTTA
>NW_010251433.1:310-600 GCF_000690775.1 Eurypyga helias | reverse complement strand
AAAAGTGCCGTACAACTGCTCAAACTATTTTTATATAACTTTTTTCTGCTTGAAAATGCCATTTAAGCAAAACCAAAATGTTTCTGGAATGTGGTAATTTTGATAAAATTCTCCATGGAAATCTTTCTAAACAGTTCCAGGTGGTAGTGATAGCTGTGTTTACTGTGCTTCTGACATTTCCCTCTGCAAATATTCTCCTTTACATGAAATTCCAGACTACATTTTGTTCTAAATTAAAACTGAAGAAAAAAAAAAAAAAAAAGGTTTTAAGACTTGGAATCTTATTGAAA
>NW_010251433.1:0-255 GCF_000690775.1 Eurypyga helias | reverse complement strand
TATTAATGCTTTCCTTCTTAATTTTGAAGCATGGTGAGACTATGAACTGCTCAACTGGTACAAATATGCATATCACCTCTACCTGATACCCATAAAAAATCCTTTTCAGAGTGTTTCATTCTTATTCTTATCAGTACTCACTCTGTAGAAGCCAAACCCTTGCTCATTTGTGGGTTTTGGTGATGGGTTTTTTTGATGGGTTTTTGTGGTGTTGCTGCTTTTTGTTTTTTTTCTTTCTAAACAAATCCATTCCAT
>NW_010251432.1:0-1538 GCF_000690775.1 Eurypyga helias | reverse complement strand
CAGGGTTTGCCTCCCCCCCCCCTTGTGAAAAAAGGCCGCCGGTGCCTTCCTTTCCCATGAAGAAGAGAAGAAGCTTGAGGATCGCGTGAACACGCTTCAGTTTTCTTATTCTTTTCTATAGACGTGGGGAAAAGAACAGCCGATTGTGTGAAAAACCCGGTGCCTGCAAAAAGGGACATTGGCCGTCCAGGCGAAGGTGCGCGAGGGAGAGCACTAATCGCTGAACCAGGAGACAAATACGATTACCAGCTCCGAGCCTTGAGTCAGAAAGTCTCATAGACTTTAAGATGTTAATCCCCGACATAATCCTTCCTTTGGCGTGTAGGAATAGTGCAGCCACAAGAGTTGTTTTGTTATTTATATTGGCGTTTAATAAAACTCAGCCAGTGGTGAATGGGCTGCCCACTCTCCAATGGTAATTAATTCCCTATTTCAGTGACCCAATTGTGCTGGGATAGAGCAGTGGGACAGTCCCACTGCCCCAACCCGCCTTTGTGCGGCTACACAGCTCTCGTGCTTCAACAGCTATGGAAACTCATTCTTTTGATGTCATTCAATGAGTTTTCCTTGGGCATCTTCTAAACTTCAAGGACCCTTTTCTTTCTGGAACGCCTGAAAAGCAGGACTAGCTTGACCACCTCTGTAGAATTTAATGATTTGGTGAAAGGGCCTTTTTTTGGGGGGTTTCTCTGAGGAAAGAGAGAAAGAAAATTTGGCAGGCTGCTATCGAACAGGGGGGCTATCCAAACTGGGGCGCGCCGAACTCATTCAGCTCCTAATTTATACGGGTCTTAAAAGCCACTCTTCCTTACTCAAAAATCCTCCGGGGCTTCCCTCGGCCAGGGCATTTGTAGGAGGGATTTGCTAGCCAGCGGACGCGCGGATTCACGGATTCACTGGGCTGCGGGTGGGTGGGTGCGAAGCAAACGAGCCACGTTTGAAGGAGGCACCTCCATCCGCCCAAGGAGGGGGGAAAAGAAACAAACGCCAAGATCCCGGGAACAGGGGGTGCCGTTGGAGGTGTTAAAAAAGCGCGTCTGGGGCTCGCTGTTTGGGCTGCGGGTGGAGTGTGTGAAACGAACACGTGAAGGAGCCCTGGGCAGCCGCCCCGGTACGGGCAGCCTCTTCTATGTCTTTATACGCGCTTCCAAAAAGAAAAACACCCCGCGAGTCACAAACAATTCAGGGCTCGACTAAGAAAACACAGGGTGAACCATATGGCCGGGGTGGCTCGAGTTGGCTGCATTTTCCCCCAGACAAAGAAGGGATTGAGAGTTGAAGGAAAGGAGAAAAAAACCAACTTTCCGGCTGATGAAGCTGTTGTCTGGAGGCAATGATCCCAAATCTCAAGGCTTTATTCCAGGCTCCGCCTGAGACGTGATATGTCATATGATTAGCATCTTTCATATTTACAAGAGTGGTGCGGGCTGCCAGTCTTTAGAGAAAGGGGAGAGAAAGAAGGGGCATATGCTGAAATGGATTTAGCATTTGAAAGAGAGAAAAGAGAGCGGATAAATACACTTAAACGAGGATTTAGT
>NW_010251431.1:0-769 GCF_000690775.1 Eurypyga helias | reverse complement strand
GGGGCAAGTATCCGTTGGACTCTCTCCTGAAGCATTCATGATGCACCTTAAACCCACTAATTCCCCCCTCCCCGTGAAAGAGAGCTCCTTTCAGGCTCCCCAGCCACGTGGCGGCAGCACGCACTGCGGTCCTGCTGCGCACGGCGAGGGGGTGGCTGTCACCAGCAGAGCTTCGGAGAGGGTCCAGGAAAGCTTGGATCCGGATCTTAACGCCGTCTTCCTTCCTTCAGATCATCAAAGATGGGGAGGAGCACGAGGATCTCAACGAAGTCGCAAAGCTTTTCAACATCCACGAAGACTAAACTCCAGGGTGGGAACACAGCGACAGGAGCGAGCAGGGCAGCGGGGGCTGCTGGCTGTGCACGCCCCTTCGCCTCCGACAACGTCCACGGGGCACCTGTGGAACTTCCCCGTCACCCGGCGTCCCTTTTGCACCAATAAAGGTTGTGTGAAACGCCCTCTTCCTGCGCCCGTGCTGCTTTCGGAAGGGGAGCGTGCTGCCCGCTGCCCTCGGACTTGCCCTGCTCTGCACACCGGAGCCGCCTGCGGAGCCGCCTCTTCTCTGGCGGGTCCCTCCCATGAGGGCACATTTTTTTTTTTGTGCTCAGGGCAGGCAGCGCTGCCGGGGAGGAGAAGGGCATCCCACGGGATGGAAGGGAGCGCGATGCCGTGGCGCCCACTGTGTGAGCTCCAGCCGCGTGACCGGCAGGAGATGGGGTGAAGGCGGGATGGGACCAGTTCTGCCCGGTTCCGGCCGGTCACGGGCATG
>NW_010251430.1:28904-48242 GCF_000690775.1 Eurypyga helias | reverse complement strand
CCAACCCAAACCGTTCCATGATTTTTTTCATGTAACCAGTCTGAAACAATCTTCAATAACATTCATCTGTAGTTGAAAACAGAAAATACGAACGAGAATCAGTAACCCATCAGTTTGTAAACCAGCTGTTGAAAGGTGCCTGTTACGTTGCCGTGTCCTGTTGGACAGCGTTGAGTGAGCTGGAGCAGGATTCGTACTCGGGGAGGAGGTTTTACAGGCTCGTCACAAGGCACAGTCAACCTACTATGCAAGAATCAAGAGGTAGAAATGCATTTAATAGAAATTGCAAGTTATGAATCATCTTAGCGGTCCCAGAATTGCCTCTCAATAGAGTGGGAATATGTTAAGGTTGCAGTTATTCCAAATATTCCTTTGACAGATAACGACTATCTGTCCAGTTCATTACCTTGATAAGAGTAAAACACAAACTTAACCGTGAGGGGAGAGGATGTGTGGTAATCCTTTTCTCCAATGCAAAGGAAAATCAACTTTAAAACACAAGAAACCTTTGTAGTAGGATAACATCTATTTATATGATCCAGTAGGAGTATCCTATAGGTCTGATGCTTTATCCAATTAGCAAGGATGCTGCTGCTGCTCAATGAAGAACTAAGGAACACCTGTTTCTTTAGAGATTCATATTTATCTTCACATTCAAGGAATTCGTGCCATTTCATTACCTAATCGATTCTACGCACTGAGAGTTTTGTGACAGTGTGCCCAGGTGGCCAAAAAGGCCAAGAGCACCCTCACCTACATCAGGAACAGTGATCAACTACAGCAGGACCAGGGCGGGGATCATCCCCCTGTGCTGGGCACTGGTGAGGCCGCACCTTGAACCCTGGGGTCAGTTTGGGCCCCTCGCTGCAAGAAAGACACTGAGGGGCTGGAGAGTGTCCAGAGAAGGGAACGGAGCTGGGGAAGGGTGTGGAGCACAAGTCCTGTGAGGAGCAGCTGAGGGAGCGCGGGGGTTCAGCCTGGAGAGGAGAAGGCTCAGGGGAGACCTTATAGCTCTCTACAACTACCTGACAGGGGAAAGAGGACTCGCCATCCCTAGACATGTTTAACAGTCACGTAGCCATGGAGCTTAGAGACATGGTTTAGTGGTGGACTTGGCAGTGCCAGGCTAATGGTTGGACTCAGTGATATTAGGGTCTTCTCCAACCTAAATTATTCCATGATTCTGTGACTTAGAAGTCTAAATTTGAGTAGTTTAAAATAGCCAAATGACACTGTTAAATAGCTGTTACTCTTTGCTTTAGGTATAGAGGTGTACGTAGGGCTTCTAGCTTCTTTTATGGCAAGCCACTTCCATTATCCTCGCTTCATTTCAGTCTTTGATTTATTAAGGCAGCGAATTATATTAGTTTCTGACACATAAGTGGTGCTCTGAATGCAATCCTGTGCTTATTTTCTCTCTCGTTTTTGTAATTTCTTAGACTATCATAGAACTCTCAGAAGAACGGGACTGTCTCCGTTTTCTGCCGCACGCCTCGGCAGCACAATCCCCTTGCGGATCTCCCGGCATGAAACGCACCGAGAGCCGACAGCACCTGTCGGTGGAGCTGGCGGATGCCAAAGCAAAGATAAGGCGGCTTAGGCAAGAGCTGTGAGTACGCGTAGATTGCAGAAGCGTTTGAAAATGTGGATTTTGCACAATGGTAGTACTCTAGGTGAATTCTCCATTCTTTCAAATGTTAAACTACAGTTTGAGATGCCTTTTTTTTTTTTAGTTACTGCACCATATGAAGCTTTTTTTTAGCACCTAAGCGTATTTATGGTCCAGTGTGACAGATACAACTTTTCATTTGTGTTTGTCTTAACTTGTATTATGAATTATATTGATGTTTGAACCATAAACATGCTGAAATCCGTGAACTAGTGCTGTGGTAGTTTGGTATCTTTTGTGCCCTGAACTGCGTGAAAAACTAACCGAGCAACCTCTTGAGCATGTTACAGCACGGCAATGGGCTCTTTGCTCGACAGGAGTTGACTCTTACAAATACAGCTGATGTAATGCAGCATTGCCTTTTTCTTTCCCCTGTTGTGGCCGTGTTGTTTCAGAGGCAGGTTCTTTGTGCTTCCTCTCTTGTTCGTTATCATTAATGTCTGACTATTGTTTTAATATACCTGCATTCATGTATGTGTCTAAGAGAATAGCTTTGCAGTTGAGGCACTTATGGGGTGATGCACTCAAGAACATGGGGCAGGCAGGTGGGGACTGGAAGCTGGGTCCTGACAAAAATGAAGACAGAAACTTAGGCAAAGCAAACTCCACTAAATCTCTTGACCCACTGCAAACCTGGAGTTTACTGGCAGCGGTGGTTTATTTATGTCTGAGGAATAGTGTAATTTCTACAAGGAGGCTGGGGGTGACTTTTTGCAAGGGCCTGTAGTGATAGGACAAGGGGTAACGGGTACAAATTGAAATCAGGGAGGTTTAGATTAGATATCAGGAAGAAATTCTTCACAGAGGGGGTGGGGAGGCACTGGGACAGGTTTCCCAGAGAAGCTGTGGATGCCCCATCCCTGGAAGTGTCCAAGACCAGGCTGGATGAGGCTTGGAGCAACCTGGTCTAGTGGAAGGTGTCCCTGCCCATGGCAGGGTGGTTGGAACTGGATGATCTTTAAGGTTCCTTCCAACCCAAACCATTCTATGATTCTAAAATGAGTTAATTTTACAGCTTGGGTCAGTTACGGTTTCTTTTTCTTCATAGTCTAGGAACAAACCTGAGCAGTAGTGATCTCGTGCTTAAGAAAATTCACTATCCCACCTAGAACCAGCACAAGTGAGTAGTTATTTAAAGAGAAACACAGGATTAAGCCAATAGGGAATCTGTTTCTCCCTATAGCAGTGTGTAATGTTGTTTTAGCAGAGCAATATATGTTCAGTTTAGACTTAAAATACAACTGTTAAAATTTAATCCATCAAGAAACGGCCTCAAGTTGAGCTGGGGCAAGGTTAGACTGGATATTAGGAAAAATTTCTTTACGGATAGGGCTGTCAGTCATTGGAACAGGCTTCCCAGGGAAGGGGTTGAGTCCCCATCCCGGGAGGTGTTTGAGACATGTGGATGTGGTGCTCAGGGATATGGCTTAGTGGTGGGCTGGGCAGTGCTGGGTTAATGGTTGGACTCGATGACGTTAAAGGTCTCTTCCAACCTAAACGATTCTGTTCTTTGTCTCGTGGAGAGAGGAGACAGGTAAAATGAAATTAAACGTCACGCTTATCAGCTCACCAGTCTGCTCTGATCAGAGTTGGCTGATCAGATCATCGCTAGCTGGCTGGATTAAGTGCCTGGTTGATTTACTCAGAGGATCCCCTTCCCCCACTACATCTTTGCTTTCGTGAAGAATAGAGGACAAAAAGATACGGCTCTCTTTCTGGTGTCTGTATTATTATGTGTCTCCTGAAATGAGCCCGCCCAGGATATTCTATAAACAGCTGCACCAAGAAAATTAGTGAAAAAATTGCCGTTATTAGTTTGACTGACAGTTAATAGATAGCCTAAACAGTGAACGCTGGTATGTTCTGTATAATTTAGTACAATCCTCTCTAGGCTGTAGCTGAAGCATGCAATTAGGGCAACAGTGATGGCTGGGAACATTTCACACTTTGCACTCTATTTGAATTCAATTCATAAATAAATTTCCTTCATGCGTAGCAGTGGATTTAAAATACTAGACTTTGATAAATTAACTTCTGTCTGTAGCATTTGGTATTAAATGCTGCATGTATTTGATAAAGTTAAAATTAGATTCAGTCCAGAGTTGAAAATATTCAGCTTAAAATTTATTTATAATCTGGTTTTGTCAATGAACCTTCATACCTGGTTTAATATGCCCTGCAGCTAATATAATTTCATATGAAAGGTCTGTAAAGATGATCTTTCAGTTGGATGCAAAGCAGCGACTTGAGGCTTGTGATATAGGAACTCCAGAGCTGGAAATTGCACACCTAATTTTCGATATTAGGTCCTGTGTGTTTCTATGTGAACAATAATACAGGAAAATGAATGATAATAAATTATATGGTATTGTACATTTCAGTCCATTAAATTATCTTATTTCCCCCTCTACTACTTCTCTTTGGTTTCATACTTGTGTTCCAGAACATGAAATCTACAGCAGCATGTTTGAATATGCAGTGTATCTTTAAGGGTGTACAGTTTTGGATACTGCAGGTTTTCTCCAAGCGTATTTGGAACATTAGGCATTCTGTGTCTTTGAGTGAAATCAGTGTTTCCATTGCACTTACTCATTGTTTAATGAACTCATTTTGTTAAGTCATTTTTTGAGCACTGAGTAAATAAGTGTTAGCTGGAAGTTAAGGATGAGTCCTGTAAAAATTGTGGTATTTTATGTCAAATAGTTTTTACTACAGATTTCTGAATAGACTAAAGCAGACACTGTGTTCTGTACATGAAATTAAAATTCATTATGCATTTCATAAAATTATGAAGGTTATTGAGCAATATCTTTTTTTAATGAATAAAGGCACCTGAAAAGCTTTATTTATCTCTATAAGAAAAAGAAAAATCACAAAAGTGCTTTTAAAATTGTTTTTTCCCTGACCTGTGACAGGATGCATCGGTGGTCATCATCTTGTTCTGGAAAATATTTGGACCTTTTGAATGTATATTTTGAAATTGTTCTAAGTTAACTTTTGGATGTGAATCTCCAGGTACATTCATGTATATTACTTCAGGTCTTTACCAAAAAAGTCCCTTATCACAAAAAATCCCTTATTATACCCTAATGTTTTCTGCTCTGCATAAGTAGGGAATCTTAGTGAACAACAATTCAAAGGACTAAGGAAAACCTGAGCAAATTAAAAGGATTAGATGTAAACTAAACCGTAAGGAAATCTAACGCATTATGGCATACCTAAGTCCTACACTCTAATGTCCATGAAATTCAGGTTTAAATAAGGGAACTCTCAGGAATTTCAGTGTTTTGTTCTCAAGTGAGATGAGAATTATCACGTTCTGCAGTTGTATTTGACTGTTTTGTGTTTTCTCTTTTCAGTGAGGAAAAGACTGAGCAGTTGCTTGACTGCAAACAAGAACTTGAACAGATGGAAGCTGAACTAAAGAGACTTCAGCAAGAGGTATGGGGTTTTTAGACCTGTTGTTTAAAAATATTGAGCAAAACCAAGTTGCCACCACCAGAACAGACACCCCCTGCCTTTTTTTGTATTGGGAAACATGTTTTCATGCCTCTTTCTACAAACCCCCCCCCAACTCTGAACATGAGCTTGTGTAATTCATTTGGTCTGGTACGCTGGAAAAATAGTCTGTTAGGTAAATATTTCTACTCTAAATATTTTGTTTCCACATTCAAGCAATTTACCACCAACATATATCCTATGAGTGTTCGTGCACTGCATATTACTCAAATTCTGTCTGGTTTTCTTTATACTTCTAGTCTATGTGTGGCTAATGAGGGAAAACATCCGATTCATTTATTCTTAGGATATGAGAGTATAAAATTATCGGGGATGATCTTGGAAAGAAAATGCACTGTGGTGAAATTTGGGAATGTACAGGTACCTCTCCATGAAGAAGGCCAATGCAATTGTAGTGGAAATACATCATTTGCACTGAGCCTCTCAAATATTTTTTTCTTCTTTCTCAGAATTACCTTATCCCTCTGCATTACCCCGATTTAATTAATGAAGTGGCTGTGTTATCCTTCAGCATGTACTGTCCCATATTCTTGCCCTGAATTTCTGTATTTCTGTATTTTCTAGAATATGAATTTACTCTCGGATGCCCGTTCTGCCAGAGTGTATAGAGATGAATTAGATGCTCTTCGTGAGAAGGCAATTCGAGTCGACAAGCTTGAAAGTGAAGTCAGCCGGTATAAAGAGAGGCTGCATGATATTGAATTCTACAAAGCTAGAGTGGAGGTATATTAAGGAAAAAAACCCACTGTATAACCATATTTTTTTGTTTGCTGTGGCTTTTTCAAAGTTATTTTCATGAGTTAAGCATTAGGATGTGAAAACAGTGTTTTCCCTTGCTCTGGGATATATGGTATTCAGTCTTTTGTCACAAATTCCAGTTTTTATGAAGAGCCCCTATGTCTAATGGCATGCATTTTCCTTTGAAGTCAGCAGTATTCACCATAGCTCGAAGCTAGCAAGATCAGTAGGAGCCTCTGTTTAGGATATATAGGATGATGGCATTCCATGGATAAAACATACTCAAAAAAAAGAGGCACTGACACCAGGCAAGAGAGACTTACAGTTCTGTCATGAGTTAGGAGTTTACAAATTATCAACATGCAGGATTTTTAGGCCACCATTCTGTCTGTAAATGGCAAATTTGTGGGAGAGGTGCCAAGGCGGCAGAATTTGTGAATGAAAGTTTCTTGTGGGAGCCAAAACTAATAAAAGTTTAAAGAAATTTTCAAGGTGGTCATAAAAAAGACTCCTAGAAAAGCAAGGAGAACTCAAAATGAATGCTTGTTGGGAAAAAAGTCGTGTAGCCTAGATGTAGTTGTTGAGATACTGGTATGAGGCCCTTTCTTTAGAGTTAAAATGACCAAAAAGCAAACCCAAGATATTAGGCTAAACTAGGATACAGAATATTTTTACGTACCTGCTTAATTTAATGTGGCCTCTTGGGTTCACAGGCGTGGGTGGGATCTCGGGGACTCATTCAGCCCTTCTGCTTTAAGCAAGGTATTTTTACACACCCATACCGCTCCAGACGAGTGCTTGGCATTAATCCGTGCTTTAAGAGTGATGGAATGTCCGCAGCCTTTGCAGCCTTTTTCTATGATAGAACACCCTCTGGAAAAAGACTTCTTTCCGTAAAAGTTAAAACCTTTTAATGAATGTAGGCTTCATATGTCACAGCATAAAACAGCTGCTAACGCCAGAACTACTGTTGGCGAGAGGGGAAGAACGGCAAGGCAAACCCCAAATCTTTTTAACATTCAGTTGTAGGTCCTTCATCCCAAACCTGGAATAGCTTTAGTCAGAAATGAAGCGTATCAACCGACACAGGACTTAGTAGGTTTTTAATGGAGAATGAGATGGATAGTTGTTTCCGAGAGGACTGCACTCTGGAACAAGTAACACAAGACTGTGAGAGAGAAGGTGTGTGGTGTGGATTGAAACATTGCTAGAAGGGCTTTAGGCAGGTCTGAAATTTGGAAAATAATCGTGGCTCCTAAGACCTGCCTTTTTTAAGATGGTTGTTCTTAGTGTAGCTTGTGGAAATCAGTTGTGTCGATTTACCACATAACGTGAGATACTCTGAAATTTGAAGGAACTTTCTCAAGGTACACTGAATACAGACCTTGACAGCTGTCATTGAAACATCTGTTCTTGCGAAGGCTCCAAAGATGCCTTCATGCACCATGTAAAGGCTGGAAACTGCTTTCCACCTCCAGCTCTTTATCAGTTTGACATGCTTTAAACATCTTTAAAAAGATACTGCTGTTCAGCTCAGCAACAGGGGCCCAGTGCTCTGGTTTATGTTCTCAGACACCCTCACGGCTGTTGGCCGGTACCCCTATACGATGTCATAGGCTGGCCTACGTGGGTCTGTTGGAAAATGGGGTGCTGTGAGCAGTAGCGTTGTCATCAGCCTCCCTGCCTATGAGCAAACTTTGTATGTGAGCTATTTGAAAATCATCTGGCATGAATAGCTTTGTAAACTGTTTGTAACTACCACTGTTATAAGAGGCACTGAAAGCGTGTGGATAAAAAAAATCAGTAAAGGAAAAGAGATTTCTGTACAGGATTTGAAAACAGTGGAAATTTCATTTTCATAGAATGTTTAAACTAATAAAAACACCCTAAAATTTGTTAGTGTTTCATAGCTTGCAAACTATCTGATTTTTTTTCAAGCATGCTTGAATAGAGACAGATGTTAATTAGTTGGTTTTGCTTCATAATAATAATAAGTTCACTTTTTTTTTTGAGTATGGAAGATAAGTATTTATGTTGCATTCACTGATCTTTCTTCCCACTTGGCAGCTGACTCGGTGCTGAAGTTTGAAAAGTTTTGTCTTTACGTCCTGAGTAAAATTGCTAATCTTATGTTTTTACAAATTACTGTTTTCATCAGATGCCATTTAAAAATAACCCCTCCATGTACATAGATTAAAGCTGTTAAGGACCTTTGCATATTGTGTTTTAAGAATGCGCTTGGATTTTCAGCATCGTGTCCTGACGTCGGGCTTAGGTCAGTTTGTCCAGTTGCCTGTAAACCTAATCATGACCTGTAGAAAATGACTCAAGTTTTGTTCTACATCTCCTATAACCCAACGATTAGGGACTCCAGTGGGATAATACGATAAATAATAGACTGAAAGGAGCATCTACATCAGTCTCCAGTCTGTGACAGTGGCCAGTAGTAGGTGCTTAGAGGAGGGCAAAAGAACAGAGCAAGCACTTGGTGATGCTTTCCTGTTGTGCTCCCCCAGCCTCCAGCAGTCTGTGCTCAGGAAACTCCTACGTGGAGGTGGTGCTTTTGAGCTTTTTTTGGCCTTGTTTGCATGGATTAGATACCTTCTCAGCGCGTGTAGGCCTTCTCATCTGCACAGTCATGTAGCAGTAAGCTCCGCAGTTCAGTTACACGGGGTGTGAATTACTTCTTTTTGTTTGTTTTGAGCCTGACACCTCTAATTTTTATGTGACATCAGCCTTTTGCTTAGCCGTGGTCTGTATACGTGCAATACATCTTTCCAGGTCACAGCTCAAATCCCAGGGATTTGATGTATGGACTGACTGACACCTTACTTATTCTTCATGGTTTAGGGACTATTTAATTTTTCTCAAGTTCTGTAAAATTTTCTTTTAAAAGAACTTTAGTTAGTTAGTTATGTGAAATTGCTTTAAATATGGTTTTTTTTAATTAAGAAAATGTGTTACAGCTTCCAAATGAATGTTTTAGCATTACAGCAACATTTCTAAAACTAGGTATGATGCCTATCAAAGTTCATATTAATAAGGAAATACCTTCCCTTGTGAGCATCTTTAATTGCTGAACTCTTGCAGGAGTTAAAAGAAGACAATCAAGTGTTGCTAGAAACAAAGACAATGTTGGAAGATCAATTAGAGGGGACCCGGGCCCGTTCTGATAAGTTACATGAGTTAGAAAAAGAGAATCTGCAATTAAAAGCTAAATTACACGACATGGAGATGGTAAGTGTACATGGAGATTGACATGCACTGAATTTCATTTCCATTTATAACAGAACTTCCAGTGAAAACGGTGGGGGAGAGGAGAAAGGTTTGTCTCGCTTTACTAACGCTTTTCAGACACCATTTCCTCAGCAGCTTTGGTTCTGCCTAGGGAAGGAAAAGTTGTGAAGGCAGTACTCTTCGTAAAGTGTTGGATCCGACAGCTAAAATAGGACGATAAGAAATAGAGAGGCTCATTAGTAAGAAGGATATGATCAATTTTCTTAATGTGAAGATAGTCTAGTGTCACTTAATACTTAACGAAAAGAGATGATTCAGATTTCTGGCAATATAGTGATATATTGTTAAGGTTAACCAGAGTAGTTTCCGCTTTTAACCCGTTCTCATCCAAAAATTAAATGGTCTAAAATACAAAGTCCTAATTATGTGGTTGGGGCTGGTTTTTTAGTTTTTCTTAAAGACTGACCTTCTGTTTCCTTTCCTTTTCTGCAAAATGTTGAGAGTTACAGCTGCAACTTACTCCTAATAAGAGAGCATGTGTGGGGAGGGGGGTTTATAAAGAGCTGGGTGAGACGCACTCGTCACGGGCCCAGTCCTGTCACAGCGTTTTGCATCAAAGTAGCCTTAGGATAGTTTAGGGAAGATGAAATTTTGCTTCTCTGTCCATTTGGCTTTTGTGTATCCTACCAACCTGTGCTTATGTGTACTGTGTCCTGATTTTCTGAGAACTGAACTTTGGAAAAGAGTAACTAGTCATTGCCCTAAGTTGCGATGAGAAGAGGTTCTTCTCTGTGTGTTTTTCTTTTCTGGTTTTTACCCTTCTCTTTGAAGTTCTCCATAATTTTGTCTGTTTCTCCCTGTCTCACTGTGTATCATCAAATCAGAAGATGCACTTTGCGTTTCTCTGTGGCGTAACAGATTCTAAAATACTTTGTACACGTTGAGACATATTTGTTTTAAAGTTCTTTGTGAAATAATTTTTAAGGAGCGTGATATGGACAGAAAGAAGATTGAGGAACTCATGGAGGAAAATATGACTCTAGAAATGGCTCAGAAACAAAGTATGGATGAATCATTGCATCTTGGCTGGGAACTGGAACAGATAAATAGGACTACTGAACTTTCTGAAGGTAAACATAGTAGTTAATACGTGAAAACTGATAAAATAGGAAAATTGCAAGCTCAGATGCTAGACAGGATTGGGACATTACAGCCCCTCACTTCTAAAGGGTCTTTCATCCTCTGGAGAGATGACAGTTTTGGGCTATTTTTCTGTTTAAAAAAACCCCAGAAAACGTTTAAAGTCTATTCTTGAGATTCTTGTTCACTTAACCACAGGTGTAAACCCCAAAAATACCTTGGAGTTACATTTTGTTACATATCATGGAATCATTTAGGTTGGAAAAGACTTTTAATAACAAGTCCAACCATCAACATAACACTGCCAAGCCCACCACTAAACCATGTCCCTAAGCACCACGTCTGTACAACTGTTAAACACCTCCCAGGATGGTGAGTCAACCCCTTCCCTGGGCAGCACATTCCAATGCCTGACAGCCCTTTCCGTGAAGAAATTGTTCCTAATACCCAATCTGAACCTCCTCTGGCACAACTTGAGGCTGTTCTTACCTCTTGTCCCACCGTTTGTCCCTTGTGAGAAGAAACTGACCTCCCCCCCTCTGCACCCTCCTGTCGGGGAGTTGTAGAGAGCCATAAGGTTCCCCCTGAGCCCTCCTCTTCTCCAGGCTGAACCCCCCCAGCTCCCTCAGCTGCTCCTCACAGGACTTGTGCTCCAGACCCTTCCCCAGCTCTGTTCCCTTCTCCGGACACGCTCCAGCCCCTCAGTGTCTTTCTTGCAGCGAGGGGCCCAAACTGACCCAAAGATTCAAGGTGCGGCCTCACCTTTGCTCAGTACAGGGGGATGATCCCTGCCCTGGTCCTGCTGGCCACACTGTTCCTGATAACAGGCCAGGATGCCGTTGGCCTTCTTGGCCACCCGGGCAGACATCGGCTCATATTCAGCTGGCAGTTGACCAACACCCCCAGGTCCTTTCCTGTCACACAGCTTTCCGGCCCCTCATCCTGCAGCCTGGAGCGTTGCAGGGGGTTGTTGTGGCCCAAGTGCAGGACCCAGCACTTGGCCTTGTTGAACCTCATACATGGATCCAGCCTGTCCAGATCCCTCTGCAGAGCCATCCTGCCCTCAGGCAGATGAACCCAGCGCCCATTATTGACATTCAGACTTCTGTGCTTTGTAGCACAGACCATGAGTTGCCTTGCTTTCCTGTTCTCAGAGTTAAAAAATATTTGTTAAGGCTTCTCAGAGTTTTTCTCAGTGTTTGCAGGGATCACTGTGGCAAAACGAGTGATTCCTCCAATATAGTGTGCGTGGTCATATACTGGATCCCGTAGAAAGGATTCGTGGATATTTAGAGATACATCCTCAGTTGCAGGAAGCAAATCTCTGCTGTGATTAGGAAATGTAAGATGAACAGAATTTTTCCTTTTATGCATCTGCTGTGCTATCTGTTGGGTAAGGAGGATGGGTCGTTACTCCTAACCAGCTCTACTCACCAAGAAGGCATTGGAGGACCATAAAAGTCTTCTAAACCCTAGTCCAAACATGCAAAGTCCAGGAACTCCAGGTATCAAGTAATCTTCTTTGTTAATGGTGATTTTTTCCATACAGTGCCACAGAAATCACTTGGTCATGAAGTAAATGAACTGACATCGAGTAGATTACTGAAGTTGGAAATGGAAAACCAAAGTTTGCTGAAGACAGTCGAAGAACTACAAAGTGCAGTGGGCTCTGTAGAAGGCAGTAGTTCGAGGATTCTAAAAATGGAAAAAGAAAACCAAAGACTTAGCAAAAAGGTAAGCGTGGGTGTCTGTCTGAATCGTGTATGAGTTGCCTGAATTTGCTTGCCGTTTTCTTTCTAAAGGGTAATTTTATGAATTGCTGTTATTTTGGGTGAAGTATTACCAGGGTCAGAATGATTTTGTGCTGTTTGGAAGTTTATGGTGAAAAAGAAAACTACCTCAAAGGTTTTTCTCATTTTTATTGATGTAAGAATGTGACCGTTTTGCACACAAAGGTCTGGTGAGGGAAACAAAAATTTTAACATGGTGGGGACATAATGAGTAACGGAAGTGTTGTATGATACTTGAGCACATCATTTTAATTCTGGTAATTTTTAAGCAGGGGAAGGCTTGAGTGCACAGGTGAGGGCTGGTAAGCAGAAAATTTGGTCATGTGTCCTCTTTCGTAACTGAGAAAGAGAGAAGGTGGGCGCAGGAATTGATGAGCAAGAGAATGAGAGGAGTTTGTCAGATTTCTCTGTGCTGATCTACCATATTTTACCCTCCAAGTTATGTGTATCAAATGGAGTAATTTAGTCAGTGATGTTTATAGAGAGTAAAAATTGGATAATACCGGGGACTAATTAGAGTGGATTGAAACGTCTGTAGTTTCTGATACAGCTTTTACTTCAGCAGAGATTTCAGATGTCGGGCCATTCTTAGAGAAGAATAGGTAAGAGAGAATTTAAAAAACAAATGGCAAGAAATCCCCACTGTATTCCATACTTCCATGCTTCTGATTTTTTAATAGTCTGGTGTTTTTTGCAGCAGCCCGTGTGCTGCTTTGAGTTTCTGTGCAGTAGCAGAAGGACAGCTCGGAGGGTACAAAAGAAAGGAAGAGGTGTAAGAAGCAAGCCGTAGGCAGGTCCTTGTGGTTGTCTGATACTGTCCTGACCCCTTTGGATGTCTGGCGACTTGTCCCTTTTCGCACTTGCCCCTAACACCGATGTCGTGAACAGTGATCACTTCAGCACAAAGCGCCCCGTTGAACAAAGCATCTGTTGCGAATGCGGCATGCGTAGTCTGCTTCTGTCTGGACACGCTTTCTCTGAAAACAAACGGCTAACACAGGGTGGTATAAACAGGAGACCCAGTGACCGCAGGAACTCCCCGCCCAGCCCCCAGTTGGGCAGGCGATGGCTAAGTTCGGTTCCAGCTGACTGCATCCCTGCTGGGTGATTGAACCTCTGGCTTCTCCTGTGCAAAAACCAGTGGATTTGCCAATATTCCTGTGAAACGTGCATTGGTCGGGTAAGCAAGGGGCCAGGAAAATCTGAATTTCAGACAAACAGGGAGAGAGAAGCAAAAGACTGGTCAAAAATGAGTGTTCTCATCCTAAGAGAAAGATTTAATTCAGGTTCTGGCCTAATTGGCACTGTGCTTTTTCTGTATTTTGGATCAACAAATTCCATTCTACTGCCTTTTTGTGATTTTATTCCTCAGTGTTAGCGTATGATTCAGGTGATCTGTTTCTAAAGTATTCTCCCTGCCTGGGGTCCAGGTTGTGTCTGGACGACTCTGGGGTTGGGTAATGTGGCCAGCAGACTTGACATAAAATATAAACCTTCCAACAGATGATTCTTTCAAAATACAATGTGTATTTTCCTTCTAAGGAGCTAATTATAACTTACATGTGACAGAAAAATCACACTTGGCTATTTTCACTCGGAAAGTTTTGCTGTCTGGCAACATCACAAGGTGAAACTTTGACAAAAAAACCCTGTGTATTTAACAACCAAGGAATCATCCTAAGTATCTCCTGAAACAGTTAAGTAAGAACAAACAACCTTCAGTCTTGTAAGTTAAAAGGGGCTTGGAGGAGCGGTATAATCTCAAAAAAATGGAATTTTAAGAGGAAAAAAAACATGTTTGGGGAAATATCCAGAACTAATAAAATCTGACCCTCTTTTTACGCAAAAGTACTTTACAGATACAATCATCTGAGCCGGAGAAAATTCTGGCTGAGGTAAATTTATTCCTAAAAGAGATTAATTGTTTCAGATAAAGAGTAGAAAATTCCTTTATAGTCTTTCCTTTAACCTTCTTTATTCATTTCTGTAAGGGTACCTTCAACCCAGCTAAGGGTAATACTGTTGTTGGTTTTAAGTACGTTTAAAAAACATGTTTCTTTTTCCATAGCTTGAAGAGCTAGAGAAGGAAATTAGCCAAGAGAAACAAAGTCTTCAGAACAGTCAAAATCTGAGTAAAGATTTGATGAAAGAAAAGGCGCAGCTTGAAAAGGCGCTTGAAATGCTGCGAGAAAACTCAGAGCGACAAGTGAGTAGCAGAATCAAAAGTCTTACTGCGGCACTGTACCGTACTGTCCCACTTCTGTACTCCTTTATGAGTATAAAGGCATTGGAAATGTAGCAGATTTGCCAAAAGGACCTATCTGCAGCAAATTGGCTTGTCTGAGACTTGGAGCCGGTGGGAGCCGGGACTCATTTTTAGCTGAGGCTTTGCCATTAGTTTTAGAACTTTTCAGTGTTCTGTAACGCTTTTGTGGCTTTCGTGGGCTGTGCGTTTGCTGTAGCTGCTTAGAGGGCGTAGCTCGGCCGAAACGGAAAGCTGGGAACTTGGGAGGTAAGCCAGACGCCTCTCACGGAGGAAAAGCAGGTTCCAGACTGCGGGTCAGTGTTTGAAGGGGTGTCAGAGCGTTAATGAGAACTGCAGCAGCCTCTCTCTCAAAGGGACTCAACAGACCAGTGAGGCTGGGCTGCTGCTCCGCTGGCTCCGCTCCTCCTGTGTCGCTCAGTCTTGTTTATCTGGAGTCGGAGCCATCACATCCAGAGTACTCCTCGATACTGGAATGTTTTCTAGCTGTGACTTGGGGGTAGATTGCAGAACTCCTTCTTGTCTGCCAGAAACTGGCATCTGGGTCTTTGTAAAAGATTCTGAGCTGTGTTTGGGAGGGTACTGACTGTCACTGATGTATCTCACGGGTGCTGACACCTTCTGAAGGTCTTTGCAGAGCCTGTGGAAATGTCTTTTGGAGGCCTGTGGAAAGCAGGCACTAGGAAACGAGAGTTCTGGAAATCGTATCTTTAGTAATCAAGTCCTTCAGAATTAGAACTGTACTTGCCTTCTGTAAATTTCACTCACTTTTTGATGAGACTGACATTTTTTAGATTGATTTAACAGTGCAGTGTGTTGGGGTATTGTATTTTAAAAATCCTGACAATTTTTAAAGGCTCCATTTAAGAAGTAAATTAAATTCCAGACTTAGAAAAAAGGCGGAGGGGGAGGGGGGAGCTTGGAATTGAAGCTTTACTTTCATTTAAAGAGAACAGTGGGGATAATTTTAAAGAAAATAAGCCATCTTGTCTTGTTCAGAGGCATTCGTTGTTACAGTAATTGATTTGTGCATTGAATAAGAAGTGTACTCTAGGGAAAAAAGGATTAAAGCTTTCTGGAACAAGTCGTAAGACAAATTCAACCATCAGGGAAGTGGATCTTGTTCTAAATGTGTTGGTGTAGTCCCACTGCAATGTCAGTTCTACTTCCACTTAAAAACAATGTCCTTGGGAGCTGTGATGGGTTAGCAGCATCTTTCATGTCTTTTACGAATCCTGTGCTGAAGTGAAACTTGGTGGAGTCGACTCTACAAGGTTTGCAGGATTCCATCGAAAATGGTGGGTGGAGGCATTGATCATGATTTTTTGGATTCAGTGTGGATTATAGAAGCAGAATTCACAGGAAGTAATGAAGCGTGTTCAGTAACATACCAGGTTCTGTACAGAAGCGTTACAAAGTTGTGGGTTTAGACACCTGTTAATTAGTTTCTCATGAATAGTTTCAGAACAGTTTGTCATTGCTGGGAACGGAGCTGTAGATCCTGTAATTAATAGCCATGTTCAGACTCAAATCTGAAAGAAGTCTGTAATTTTCTCATTGTAACTAGCCCTTTTGCATTTCTCCAAAGCAGTTTATTGCTGAAACATCCCTTCTGCCATGTTGTTAGTGTATTCTTAAATATTGATCTGGACGGGTTTCTGAATTTTTCTATCTGTTGGTAATAACTTCAAATAATTCTGAGTAACTGAAAAAGTCGAGAAATACTAAAACTTCAAATGTAAATGCTGCCTTTATCCTTGAAGTGGGTCAGGGAATATGTTACCTAAGAAAATAATTCAGTTCTAAAATTATTTACTTTGGAAGCACTTTTGGAATGGTGTGCCCAAGGGTTCTTTTTAACTCAAAAATCAATGTGACTGATGTGTTTCTTCCCCAAATCCTACTGATTGTGATCAGGATGCCCTCATATCGCCACAGATCACCTCTGATTTTTTTCCAAGTGAGATAAGGACACTTTTGTGGCTGCCACACCTCCCTTCATCTCGAATTTTCTTTGGAACTTGGCTGAGGTTTTGTTCTTTGTGGACACACATCTCTGGAAATTACAGAGTTTAAGGAAAATAACCTAAATCTGGGTAAACACAAATTAAAAAGAAATGAAGCTAAGAAATAGATAGCACTTTGGTTTGGGTTGTGCTTTGTTGGTGTAACATTATGGTGTTATGCTCTTTACAGCTCCCTGAAAGGAGGGTGTTGGGAAGCGGGTGCTGGCCTGTTCTCCTGGGTAACTGCTGACAGGACAAGAGGAAACGGCCTCAAGTTGTGTCGGGAGGGTTTAGGTTAGGAAAAACATCTTTACTGAAAGGGTGGCCAGGCCTTGGAACAGGCTGCACGGGGAAGCGATAGAGTCACCATCCCGGGAGGTGTTCAAGGAACGTGCAGACGTGGGACTTGAAGCCATGGTCTGGGGGGTAGGGTAGTGTTGGGGTGATGGTTGGACTGGATGATCTTACAGGTCTTTTCCAACCTGTGGGATTCTCTGATACATGCAAGTAATTACTTGTTGGCGTGTCACTCACCAGAGTTTACAATTTTTCCCCCCAAAATTAGATTAAGCTATTAGAACAAGAAAATGAACATCTGACTCAAACCGTAGCTTCTCTGAGACAGCGCTCGCAAATCAGCGCTGAAGCGAGAATGAAAGAAATTGAAAAAGAAAATAAAATCCTTCACGAGTCTATTAAAGAGACCAGCAGTAAGTTAAACAAGATTGAATTTGAAAAAAAGCAAATCAGGAAAGAACTGGAACACTACAAAGAGAAAGGGGAGAGAGCAGAAGAACTCGAGAACGAGCTGCATCATCTGGAGAAGGAAAATGAACTGTTACAGAAAAAAATTACTAACTTAAAAATTACTTGTGAGAAGATCGAGGCCTTAGAACAAGAAAACTCAGACCTGGAAGTGGAAAACAGAAAGCTCAAAAAAACTTTGGATAGCCTCAAGAACCTCACTTTTCAGTTAGAATCCTTAGAAAAGGAGAATTCCCAACTTGATGAAGAAAATTTGGAGTTAAGAAGAACAATCGAATCCTTGAAGTGTACAAGCATTAAAGTGGCCCAACTACAATTAGAAAATAAGGAACTGGAGAGTGAAAAGGAGCAACTGAAAAAAAGCCTTGAACTCATGAAAGCCTCATTTAAAAAAACGGAACGCTTGGAAGTCAGCTACCAAGGCCTAGACACAGAAAACCAAAGGCTACAGAAAGCCCTTGAGAACAGCAACAAGAAGATTCAGCAATTAGAAAGTGAATTACAGGATTTAGAGTCGGAAAATCAGGCTCTGCAAAAGAACTTGGAAGAGTTAAAAATCTCCAGTAAGCGCCTGGAGCAGTTGGAAAAGGAGAATAAGTTGTTAGAACAAGAGACTTCTCAACTGGAAAAAGATAAGAAGCAGCTAGAAAAAGAAAACAAAAGGCTTCGACAACAAGCAGAAATTAAAGATAGTACGTTAGAAGAAAACAATGTAAAAATTAGCAACCTGGAAAAAGAAAATAAATCTCTGTTTAAGGAAATTGTTGTGTATAAAGAGTCATGTGTACGCCTGAAAGAACTGGAAAAGGAAAACAAAGAACTCGTGAAAAGAGCGACCATCGATAAGAAAACCCTGGTCACTTTACGAGAGGTAAACAGAAACGTGGTACCTTTCCCATCGTGATCTGTTCAGAGCGTAGAGAAATTACATCTGCATTTTTGAAAAAGGGTTTGTAGGGTTGATGCTTTCACCCTACTGGTGTCTCTGATGGTTTTGCAAGAGCCTGTAGTGATAGGACAAGGGGTAATGGGTACAAATTGAAATCAGGGAGGTTTAGATTAGATATCAGGAAGAAATTCTTCACAGAGAGGGTGGTGAGGCACTGGGACAGGTTGCCCAGAGAAGCTGTGGATGCCCCATCCCTGGAAGTGTCCAAGGCCAGGCTGGATGAGGCTTGGAGCACCCTGGTCTAGTGGAAGGTGTCCCTGCCCATGGCAGGGGGTTGGAACTAGATGGGCTTTAAGGTGCCTTCCAACCCAAACCATGCTATGATTCTATGATTCTATGATAATGAATTGATGTGATCAGAATAATCAAATGGAATAATACACCCATAGGACGCTTCATTCTCCACAGACATTCGTGGAACCTTTGTTCAGTGAACGTTATTCAGAGACTTCCTGTTAGTGTTTGTTCTGGCTAAAATATTTCCCTTTCACCCTCGTGTTTGAGACCCGATTTGCCAGGGGAGTTCTGCAGAAAGGAAGGGAGTAAGCAACGGCAGTGACATCACATCGTGGTGAGAGCATGATGTCCGATACAGCTGAGAGCTGACACCTGAAGGAGAGTTAGCGTTGAGTTCTTCGAGTCGCGAGGGATAACGCACTCTTGCCCCGCCGCTTCTAGAATTAAGACTGTGTGATTTTATTTATATGACAATACTGACTGTGATTTCTTTTTTTCCTGTGGAAGGACTTGGTGAATGAAAAACTGAAGACTCAACAAATGAACAACGATCTAGAAAAACTTGCCCATGAACTTGAAAAAATCGGCTTAAACAAGGAGCGTCTCTTGCATGATGAACAGAGCAGTGACGACAGGTGAGAATGTCGAAGGCCACCCACAACCGTGTCGAAGTGAGGGATAAAGTGGCTTTACAGACTGGTTTTGGGCATACCCATAGATTGTTAAGGCACACTCGTAGACCCAGACCGGAACTGTTATTCTTTGGAATGAGTGAGGTGGTTGATGTGCTTTTACATCCAGCTGTCTGTGAAAGTGAGTCGCCACTTTTTGGTATGAAGAAACTTCTTGAAGTACGCCAGTAGGTACAGTTAATGCGTCATGGAAGCGGTTTGTGTTCTTTTTGCCGCAGGAACAGTAGCAGTAAAAGACAATAGGGCCAAGGTGGATTTTTCCTTTTTGACTGCTTGACTGATAGAAATGGTTTTTAAACTTCAGCCACATAGTGGTTACCTTAAACTGTCTCA